>NC_133325.1:37171706-37256706 GCF_042186555.1 Aquarana catesbeiana
AATTAACCTTTTTTTTGGTTAATTCTCCTTTAAGGGGGTGTGGCAGGGGGGTGTGTCCTATGCCTACATACATTTGCTAGTAGGTGTCCCTCATTCCCATCTCAAAATGTGGGGAGGTTTAAGGCAACATTGCTGTATTTTGAATAGAAAAAGTTTTTAACATTGTCGATTTGTATAATTTGTAATAGAATGTATTTAATTTTTAATATGTTGTTATTGTGGTGCCTATAAAGTCCATCATCCTGTAGTATGTCTGCAGTCTCTGATCATCTCCTGTAGTATGTCTGCAGTCTCTGCCCATCTCCTGTAGTATGTCTGCAGTCTCTGATCATCTCCTGTAGCATGTCTGCAGTCTCTGATCATCTCCTGTACTATGTCTGCAGTCTCTAATCATCTCCTGTAGTATGTCTGCAGTCTCTGCCCATCTCCTGTAGTATGTCTGCAGTCTCTGATCATCTCCTGTAGCATGTCTGCAGTCTCTGATCATCTCCTGTAGTATGTCTGCAGCCTCTGATCATCTCCTGTATTATGTCTGCAGTCTCTGATCATCTCCTGTAGCATGTCTGCAGTCTCTGATCATCTCCTGTAGTATGTCTGCAGCCTCTGATCATCTCCTGTAGCATGTCTGCAGTCTCTGATCATCTCCTGTACTATGTCTGCAGTCTCTGATCATCTCCTGTACTATGTCTGCAGTCTCTGATCATCTCCTGTACTATGTCTGCAGTCTCTGATCATCTCCTGTACTATGTCTGCAGTGTATGACCATCCTATGTAGCAGTATATACACTGAATAATATCTGTGGCCCTTGGGTGATGCCAGGGGCCGCACTTGATGCTCCCTATATCAAGAAAGCTGAGTAGCGCAGTCTAGAGCAATGCTGGAGGTACTGTATACTTTGGTTTATGGGCTCCTGGGATGCTCTATAATTCAACTGAAAATTCCAATTTGAAAATGAAGGTGCCTACACACAATGCAATCAATAGATTCGGTTTTGGAGTCTGATTGCTGGTATGCGCGGTGCTTATTTCTGAGATGCAATAAGAAATGTCAGTCATGTTAAATGGGAAAAAAAAACATTTGAATGTGGCAAAGTGTTTCAGGTTTCCATCTTCAAAATGTCATGTGTGTATTACGGTTGTTTTCAATTTTTAAAAACGTATCAAATGCTTTTCCTTTGATAAGAGTGTAGTGCACTCATTTTGTCCAGCTGCCTTCTGAATTTTGACCAGCAGAGGGCAGCCTGTGCGCTCTGCCTCCTATTATCCCTTGATGTTGGCAGCAGGTGGCGCTGTTTGTGGCTGCCTCAGCACACGGTGATAGAGAGCTGGCGGCCATTTTCTTGGAGACCAGTGACAGCGGCTTAGAGGGGCCGAATGCCATAGGACTTCTAGTACAACTGCTAGAAAATGAAGATTTGTCTCAAGTGTTTGTCGTTTTCTGACGTCATCAGTGTGCGTGCATTGAGTGGTGTGAAGGTCCTGTGCAGGTGAGGACATATAAGTTGTTTTGTATGGGTTGATCACATTGTCATTGTTCCCCAAATCCACCAATCAGATTCCAGGCTGGGTGGGGGTAGAGATAGTTTAAGGAGATTACTGTGTGTGACCTCAGCCATGCTGGGGCTGTATATGGGATGCATACAGGTTGAGTTGGGGGGCAGTAAGGTTCCTGGGTTGCTCAGTAGTGTTGGGGCCAAGGGCCCAGGTTTTGGGGGGGGTGGGGAGGTATAGTATATTGAAGTAGAGTTGGGGTCCCTGGTAGCTAAGGCACCACAGGGGGCCCAGGGTGACAGAGCAGAACTAGGGTCCAAGATGACAGAGCAGAACTAGGGTCCAGGATGATGGGGCATAGTTGCGTAGTGACGAGGTCCAGAGATGGTAGAGCAAAGTTGGGTTCCCAAGATGACAAAGGGGAGTTGAGGTCCTGGGATGACAGAGCAGAACTAGGGTGCAAAGATGATGGAGCAGAGTTGGGGCTCCTGGCTGGTGCAGAAAAGTCAGGGTCGAAGGATGACTAAGCGGTGAAGAGGTCTCAGGATAACAGGAGTTGGAGGGTCTCCAGAATACTGCATAGTTCTAGGGGCCCAGGATGGTGGATCAATGTTGGTTTCCCAACATGACAGCGCAGTGCTAGGGTGCCAAGATGATGGAGCAGAGTTGGGGATTCCTGGGTGATGGAGAAAAGTCAGGGTCCTGGGATAACTAAGTGGTGCTGAGGTCCCAGGATGGTGGAGCAATATTGGATTCCCAAGATGATGGAGCAGAGTTGGGGTTCCTGGCTGGTGGAGAAAAGTCAGGGTCCCAGGATGACTAAGCGGTGCTGAGGTCCCAGGATGACAGAGAGGAGTTGGGGGGGTCTCCAGAATACTGCATAGTTCTAAGGGCCCAGGATGGTGGAGCAGTGTTGGGTTCCCAAGATGACAGAGCAGTGCTAGGGTGCAAAGATGATGGAGCAGGGTTGGGGATTCCTGGTGATGGAGGAAAGTCAGGGTCCTGGGATGACAAAGTGGTGCTGAGGTCCCAGGATGGTGGAGCAATGTTGGGTTCCCAAGAAGTTGAGGTCCTGGGATGACAGAGCAGAACTAGGGTGTCAAGATGATGGAGCAGAGTCAGGGTTCCTGGCTGGTGGAGAAAAGTCAGGGTCCTGGGATGACTAAGTGGTGCTGAGGTCCCAGGATGGTGGAGCAATGTTGGGTTCCCAAGAAGTTGAGGTCCTGGGATGACAGAGCAGAACTAGGGTGTCAAGATGATGGAGCAGAGTCAGGGTTCCTGGCTGGTGGAGAAAAGTCAGGGTCCTGGGATGACTAAGTGGTGCTGAGGTCCCAGGATGGTGGAGCAATGTTTGGTTCCCAAGATGTTGAGGTCCTGGGATGACAGAGCAGAACTAGGGTGCTAAGATGATGGAGCAGAGTTGGGGATTCCTGGGTGATGGAGAAAAGTCAGGGTCCTGGGATGACTAAGTGGGGCTGAGGTCCCAGGATGGTGGAGCAATGTTGGATTCCCAAGATAATGAAGCAGAGTTGGGGTTACTGGATGATGGAGAAAAATCAGGGTCCCAGGATGACTAAGCGGTGCTGAGGTCCCAAGATGGCAGAGAGGAGTTGGGGGGTCTCCAGAATACTGCATAATTCTAAGGGCCCAGGATGGTGGAGCAATTTTGGGTTCCCAGGATGACAGAGCAGTGCTAGGGTGCCAAGGTGATGGAGAAAAGTCAGGGTCCTGGGATGACTGAGGTCCAGGATGGTGGAGCTATGTTGGGTTCCCAAGATGTTGAGGTCCTGGGATTACAGAGCAGAACTAGGGTGCTTACAAGTTAAAAATCAGTATTTTTTTTTTTTGCTAGAAAATTACTTAGAACCCCCAAACATTATATTTATATATTTAGCAGAGACCCTAGAGAATAAAACGGCGGTCGTTGCAATATTTTAATGTCACACTGTATTTGGGCAGCGGTCTTTCAAACGCAATTTTTTTTGGGAAAAAATACATTTCAATTAATTAACCGCTTCAGATTTTACCCCCTTCCTGACCAGAGCACTTTTTTGCAATTCGGCACTGCGTCGCTTGACAATTTTGCGATTCAGCACTGCGGCGCTTAACTGACAATTGTGCGGTCGTGCGACGTTGCACCCAAACAAAACTGACGTCCTTTTTTTTCCCCACAATTAGAGCTTTCTTTTGATGGTATTTGATCACCCCTGCGGTTTTTATTTTTTGCGGTAAAAACAAAAAAAGAGCGTAAATTTTGAAAAAAACGCAATATTTTTTGCTATAATAAATATCCCCCCAAAAATATATAAAAAAAACCATTTTTTTCCCTCAGTTTAGGTCAATATGTATTCTACATATTTTTGGTAAAAAAAATCTCAATAAGCGTATATTGATCGGTTTGCGCAAAATTTATAGCGTCTACAAAATGGGGGATAGCTGATGTTTTATCACAGGTCCTCTTTACTGCCATAGCTTTACATACAGATGACCACATTGAAGGATTTCTTCGTTATTTGCAGGAATAAGATGTCGGCGCCCTCCGCACAGGAGAGGAAAGCATGCTGGGACTCCAGGGACCGGTACTGGCAATGCCTGGATGACACCAAGGAAGACAAGGACAAGTGCCAGCAGATCAGGAAGGGCTATGAGCAGAACTGTCCGCTGACATGGGTAGGTCACATGATCATTGCCGTCAGCCTGTGTCACCATTACTTTTCAGAAAATGGAGATGGCAGCCAATCAGATCCCGGCCACTGGCAATGGACGAGAGACGATTTCCCTTTTCTTCTACTTCAAAAACAGGAGCAAAACCTTCCATGCCGGGCTGTCCACATCTTTATCAGCAGCAAGATCTCAGCAGATCGTTACCCGCTTGTGTTGTGTAAATATTTATTGTGACCATGGCAGATATCAGCCCAAACATTGCAACTCCCAGTGCAGTAAACCTGAGGACGTTGCCGGGGATGCCGTATCCTAATCTAGTCATTTGAGTCAAATCGGGTCCCAACTGGAAGGGCAGCTGTGTACAGAAGCGGGGGGGGGGGATTCTGGGAAATATTGCCTACACTGAGTGTTGTCACCATGGTGGGAAGGAGAGATTACACATTTTTTTGGGGGGCTGTTTGGCTATCTGCAAATTGAAATTGTACCTTAGATCAGTCTGTCCGCTCCATCTATGGGATTCAGGCTTCTTTCCCCACCCCCCATTCATTTATACTCTCCTACCCACCCCCATCTATTACTACCCTCCTACCCCATCCAGTTATACCCCCCTGTCCACCCTCATCCATTTATATGCCCCTACCCACCCCTGTGTGTCCAGAGACTGGAGAAGCTCAGGGGAGAGCTCCATTGAAGTGTATGAGATATTACTGAGCAATAGACTTCCATAGGGCTGTGTCTAGAGAAGCTCAGGGGACAGCCATGCTGAAGTCTATAAAATACACTATATTACCAAAAGTATTGTGACGCCTGCCTTTACACACACATTAACTTTAATGGCATCCCAGTCTTAGTCCGTAGGGTTCAATATTGAGTTGGCCCACCCTTCGCAGCTATAACAGCTTCAACTCTTCTGGGAAGGCTGTCCACAAGGTTTAGGAGTGTGTCTATGGGAATGTTTGACCATTCTTCCACAAGAGCATTTGTGAGGTCAGGCAGTGACGTTGGACAAGAAGGTCTGGCTCGCAGTCTCCGCTCTAATTCATCCCAAAGGTGTTCTATCGGGTTGAGGTCAGGACTCTGTGCAGGCCAGTCAAGTTCCTCCACCCAAAACTTACTCATCCATGTCTTTATGGACCTTGTCTTGTATGCTGAGGCCTTAAGAGTTCTCTCCACTGGAACGAAGAGGCCAAACCCAACCCCTGAAAAACAACCCCACACCATAATCCCCCCTCCACCAAATCATTTAGACCCCACTGGACAAAGCAAGGTTCATAAAGGGCAGCACAGTGGTGTAGTGGTTAGCACTCTCACCTAGAAGCAATGGGGTCGCTGGTTCAAATCCCAACACCATCTGCCTTGAGTTTGCATGTTCTCCCCGTGCCTGCGTGGGTTTCCTCTGGATACTCCGGTTTCCTCCCACACTCCAAAGACATGCTGGTAGGTTAATCAGATCCTCTCTACAAAAATTGGCCCTAGTAGTATGTGTTTGTTAGAGCGTCGGGTAAAGGGCCGCACTATATCAAGATGCAACTCAACTCAAAGACATGGATGAGCAAGTTTGGGGTGGAGGAACTTGACTGGCCTGCAGAGTCCTGACCTCAACCCGATAGAGTGATGGAGAACCTTGGCACCCCAGATGTTTTGGAACTACATTTCCCATGATGCTCATGCACTTTGCCGTGTAGTTGAGCATCATGGGAAATGTAGTTCCAAAAGATCTGGGGTGCCAAGGTTCTCCATCACTGCCATAGAACAACTTTGGGATGAATTAGAGCGGAGACTGCGATCCAGACCTTCTCGTCCAACATCAGGCCTGACCTCACCCATGCACTTCTGGAAGAATAGTCAAACATCCCCATAGACACACTCCTAAACCTTGTGGACAGCCTTCCCAGAAGAGTTGAAGCTGTTATAGCTGCAAAGGGTGGGCCAACTCAATATTGAACCCTACGGACTAAGTCTGGGATGCCATTAAAGTTCATGTGTGTGTAAAGGCAGGCGTCCCAATACTTTTGGTAATATAGTGTATTACCGAGCAGGGGCAGCCAGTGCATGTTAGGCTTTGCACATCCCTCTTTCCAGAATGAAGGTAAGTGTGCCTTTGGAGAAAAGGTTATTTTCTGAAATGCTTTCAATGTATAAACTTGCATACGAGTCCAGAGGGCACCCCCAGAAGTGTGATCGGATGCACTGGATTTCTCAGACCCTTTCTAAAGTGCTCTGTATACACCATAGGCACATAGGAATGGAAGTGATTGCACAGCCCCTGCCAAACTCTACAGGCAACGTTACTCATGTCTCCCCACTAAGGAGAGCATCCCAACCGCCCATGTGTACAGCCCTGAGCAGCTCCATGTCCTTGTTTATGTGGACGGTCCAACTATTTTGGACGCCTGTGTAAAGGAAGCTGAATGGATAGTCAAGACACAACCATAATACATGTTCGATCCTTTACTAAAGGCTTGTTCACACGGGCAGCCATTGAGCTGTGGTTTTACCATCCCTTGGCTACCTACCTAAAACAGGGACTTGCTGCCACTGAGGGCTGTAGATATGCCGTGGCAAAAATGAAATCCCCTGTCGCATTTGACGGGCAGTACTGCCCACCAAGCAATCCCCATTCAAGTGAATGGGGCAAGCCACCATCGTCCTGCAACCACATGTGTGCACACAGTTCCAGTGGGGTCCTTTGGCCCTTTCACACAGGTGATCCAATCAGGTCCACCTATCAGTTTTTCAAGCGGGCCTGATTGGAAGGAAGGTCCATGCATTCCTATTAGTGTGGCACCGATGCCAATATTGGTGCCCATACTGAGTATTTTCATGAGTACTTGTGAAAATGCTCAAATACCCAAAACTGATAACTTTGCGGTGCGATTTGAGCCCATACAAAATGAATGGAGTCAAATCGCACTGCAAAGAATTGCATAAAATTTGAACAGGAATGCGGTGCGATTCCCAGGGCCGTCTTTACTATTGTTGGACCCTGGCGGGGCCGACCCAAGACATTGTGCTGCCTGGGTCCAAGAATGAAATGCTGCCCCCCCAAAAAAATAATCACGCCCACCAAAGGCCCCCCACATCCATTATTTTGTATCGTGATAATTAAAACTAAAATCAAATTTATCAGGAAGTCAGATTTACATGCAACAGCACCTTATCTATATGCAAAATTATATGACATACCATTATGTTCAATTTGAAGGGGCGGGCTAGGGTAGTATATAGACAGGCTAGGGTAGTATATAGGCAGGCTAGGGTAGTATATAGGCAGGCTAGGGTAGTATATAGGCAGGCTAGGGTAGTATATAGGCAGACTAGGGTAGTATATAGGTAGACTAGGGTAGTATATAGACAGGCTAGGGTAGTAAATGGGCACGCTAAGGTAGTATATAGAGGGTAGTATTTGGACAGGGTAGTAAATGGCACACTAGGGTAGTATATAGAGGGTAGTATATGGACAGGCTAGGGTAGTATATTGACAGGGTAGTATATAGGCAGACTAGGGTAGTATATAGACAGGCTAGGGTAGTATATAGGCAGACTAGGGTAGTAAATGGGCATGCTAGGGTAGTATATAGGCAGACTAGGGTAGTATATGGACAGGGTAGTAAATGGTCATGCTAGGGTAGTATGTAGACAGGCTAGGGAAGTATATAGAGGGTAGTATATAGGCAGACTAAGGTAGTAAATGGGCAGGCTAGGGTAGTATATAGGCAGACTAGGGTAGTATATAGACATGCTAGGAAACTATATGGACAGGGTAGTATATAGGCAGACTAGGGTAGTATATAGGCAGACTAGGGTAGTATATAGACATGCTAGGGTAGTATATGGACAGGGTAGTAAATAGGCACGCTAGGGTAGTATATACAGGCTAGGGTAGTATATAGAAGGTAGTATATGGACAGGGTAGTATATAGGCAGACTAGGGTGGTAAATGGGCACGCTAGGGTAGTATGTAGACAGGCTAGGGAAGTATATAGAGGGTAGTATATAGGCAGACTAAGGTAGTAAATGGGCAGGCTAGGGTAGTATATAGAGGGTAGTATATGGACAGGCTAAGGTAGTATATAGAGGGTAGTATATTAACAGGCTAGGGCAGACTAGGGTAGTATAGAAGAGAAGGAGAGGCAGCCGAGGTTCAATTTGCTGCCCCTCTCAAAGTGCTGCCTGGGTCCAATGGACCAACTGGAACACATGGTAGGGCCAGCCCTGGACCCCGGGCAAACACTTTCTTGGGCTCCCCCCTCTTCCATGTAATTTATTGAATCAGATCAGGCAGCGATTGCGATTGGTTGTCAGAGGTTACAGTGTATCATTACCGCACACTGACTGCTAGAGGTTACAGCACACATTATGGCTCACTGATTATTTGCTAGAGGTTACAGCACATGACTTCTACTTATTGATTGGTTGCTACAGATTACTGTTCATCAATACTGCTCACTGATTGGTTGCTAGAGGTTACTGGATATTCTTACTGCTCAATAAGCAGCTGCTTTGGGCCCCACAACAATGGTGGAGCCCAGGGCAGTTGCCCCTTTTGTCCTGCCTTAAAGGCGGCCCTGGGGTTTCCTATCGGAATCGCATGCAGTTTCCTGTGTGAACCCTGGCTTGGCATAGTGATTGCAGCCTGGATTCACATAGGAGCGGTGCGGGAAACTGCATGCAATTCAGGCAGGAATCGCACTGCATTCCTGTTCAAATCACCAGTAGTGTGCGGTCTTTATTACAGGAAGTCTCACAGTGGGTTCCTGCAAAAATCTAGAAGAAATACACAAAGCTCACCGAGATTCAAGAAGAATTCACATAATGAATGTATTTAGGCAATACTCGGAGTTCAGCTTTAAGTCCTCAGCTGCTACATTGTACAGAATTTGTGGAGCTCCGGCTCTTTTGGGTTCTGTAGTCAGATAAAATATTGACTAATCTTCTTCTTTTTTTTTTTTTTTTTTTTTTTTTCAGATTAAATACTTTGATAAGAGAAGAGATTATCTGAAGTACAAAGCTGAAATGGAACGTAAAGGGTTTGAGCCGGCAGAAACAGCCAAGAACTCATAGCGGCCTCTAATACAGAGAATGGGCTTTATATAAAGACTGAACGTTCTAGATTGCATTTTATTGGGAGCCGGAACCAAAGGATTGTTTATTTGAATATGAGGACCACACAGGTTCTGCTCTGCTTTGTATATACAGAATTTATTAAATGACTTTGGAATATATATATATGAGGTGTGTGGAGTCTGTATAACTGTCTGGGGTCTTATTGGAGGTGATCCTTTATATACACAAACCAAAACAGCCAATGGGGCAGAAGACTGGTGTGGAGTCTCAGCATATTGTGGAACCAGAAAGCTGCAGCTTCACAGCCTATTGAGGTAGAACTTTGGCTTCCTATTTAAAGCAAAAATATATTATTATTCTACAAGATTTATATAGCACCAACAGTTTGTGCAGCGCTTTACAATTAAAAGGGGGGGGGGGGGGGGCAGTATAATACAAAACAGTTCAATACAGAAGGAATAGGAGGGCCCTGCTCGTAAAGCTTACAATCTAAGTGCTGCAGTATTTATAGGTGTATCCACACTTAAGGTTTTTCTTAATTCCACAATTACCTGTTGATCCTGCCACTGAAGTCCACCTGATTCTGCTTCCTGTGATAGGGTGACAACGATGCTTCACTGTTCCTGAGAGCAGTGCAGCATTGTTGTCACTCTCACGTGGGGATGAGAAGACATCAGCATTGTCCCTTCTGATTCACAAGCCTGGAGCTTGTCTGTCAGCACCTGGCCACACCTAGTCCTGCCCACTGCTATCTGGATTGGCAGCACTGTGAGCTGCAGTGCCTGGGAGAGGGAGCGTGTGAGACACAAATGGAGGGTGATTTGGCTCACTCGGGGAAGGTACAGGAATTTTTTTTTTGTGCAGCAATAGTAGGGACTGGTTTGGACTGTCATCTAGGATCCTTTTAGCTGTAATTTTAAATGGTTCTACAGCCTAAATATCAGACATGTGCACTAACAAAAAAAAATGTGTTCATTTTCGTTTCATTCGTTTTTTTTTTTTTTGATTTTTTCGAAAATTCGAATTTTCGGAATTCAAAAATTTGAAAATCTGAAAAAAAAAGAGAAAATCTGTGACATTAGAAATAATAACTAACTATTAAATTATAGGTATCGGAATTTGCTTTAAAAGTTGGATGTTAGTGAACGTAACTAATACAAATTTTTCTGAAGTTACGAATTATCCGAAATAACGAATGCCGCATCTAAACAAATGGAATGGAACAAATTAATAATAAAAAGGTATTATTATTATTAGATTGTTACGTTCCATTTTTTTAGATGCGGCATTTGTTATTTCAGATAATTCGGAACTTTGAATAAATTTGTACTCATTACGTTCACTAACAGCCAAATTTGAAAGGAGGTTCCAATACCTATAATTTAATAGTTATTAGTTCGTTATTTCAGATTTTCATTCTTTTGAATTTTCATTCTTATTTTTGGGAAATTTGAAGTTTCAAAATTGATAAATTTGTCAAAATTAGTTATAAAAACGAATTTGGAACTAAACGAATTGCACATGTCTACTAAACATTTTTCACCCTAGGCTTAATGCATTCCTTGCATCAAGGTAAAAAAATGTCAGGGCATCAGCATAACACATCCCCCCCCCCTTATACTTATCTGAGCCCTCGTTTGATCCAGCACTGTGCACATCTGCAGCTCTTCTCTCCCCTCACTTTCAGGGCTCTCTGTGCTGTCAATCAAAGTCAATACGAGGGAGTGAGGGGGGGGCCCAACCTCGCTGTCTGTGTCAGTGGACACAGGTCTCGGGAGCAAACATGCACAAGTGCCCCCCATGTGAAGCAGCTTCTGGACACTGCTGATCACAGATTGAGGTGCAGAGCCAATCAGCGACTCTTCACCATGTGATCAGCTGTGTCCAATCACAGCTAATCATGGATGTAAATAGAAGCCGGTTATCAGCACTCCTTTCCTCCTGCTGAGGCTGGGTGCACATATGGTAGTCTCATAGGGGTCTCTGTGCGTCCCTGATCACTAGGAACAGCTGATCTCAGTGCTTTCCCCTGTCAGAACGCGGATCCGCCTTATTTACATAGGCAGATTCCCGTTTTGCCTCTTTACCGCGATCGCGGGTGGCCGGTGGACATAGAGTCCGCTGGACCCGTGGGCAAGCTCCTGTGCGTGCCCACTGTATCTCATGCATTGACTGACATACAGATAAGTTGGTTCGTGCAGCCGGGCCGCAGTGTATATATTTTTTATATATATAATGTGGTCCGGAAGTGGTTAACTGTGAAAGATGATATTACGCCGAGTAAATTGATACCCAACGTGTCACGCTTCAAAATTGTGCCCGCTCATCGAATGGCGACAAACTTTTTCCCCTAAAAATCTCCATAGGCGACGTTTAAAAAAAAAAATCTACAGGTTGCATGTTTTGCGTTACAGAAGGGGTCTAGGGCTAGAGTTATTGCTCTCGCTCTACCGATCGCAGTGATACGTCACATGTGTGGTTTGAACACAGTTTTCATATGCGGGCGCTACTGCGCACGAGCTCAGGAGGACGGGGCGCTTTAAAAAAAAAAAAATGTCACTTTTATTCCTATTACAAGGAATGTAAACATCCCTTGTAATAGAAAAAAAAAAAAAGCATGACAGGACCTCTTAAATATGAGATCTGGGGTCAAAAAGACCTCAGATCTCATATTTACACTAATGCAATAAAAAAAATTAATCAGATAAAAAAAAAATGTACCTTTTAAGAACTATGGGCAGAAGTGA
The DNA here is from genome assembly GCF_042186555.1 of Aquarana catesbeiana. Classification (NCBI taxonomy): domain Eukaryota; kingdom Metazoa; phylum Chordata; class Amphibia; order Anura; family Ranidae; genus Aquarana; species Aquarana catesbeiana. Next base: position 37,183,676 of record NC_133325.1, read on the forward strand.
CATTTTAACGTTGCTTCTGCCCTGCAATGGTATGGAGCCAGGTGGGGGCCATCTTCCCAGCTCCATGCCAAGCAGGGGACAGGACACAATCGCCCCCGCTGCTGCCGGCGGCTCCGTTAAGCGACGGTTACCAGAGAGCGGTGGGAGGGGGGGCCCCCTGTCCCACCATCGATAAAAAAGTGATCTTGCGGCACTGAGACCACTTTTGTCTTAAAGCGGACCGCCCACTGAAGAAGTGGATACCAGGGTTATGGCAGCTAGCTACTGCCATAACAATGGTATTCCACTTTAAAGTGCCGTATCATGACGGCAGGTGGTCCGTAAGTGGTTAAAGCAGGAGGGGAGGGACGGGCAGTGTCAAGAGCTGACAGGAAGGGGGGGGTTGGGCGACAGAGGAGAGCTGCAGATGATGGAGGCATGTAAACTGACCACAGTGTCAGGGCTCAGCAGCCATGATAAACCATGGTCAGTTTACAGAGGGGAGGGCAGAACCAGGCAGGATCAGGAAGGTATTTTAGGTGATACAGGGGGCCAAACTTACACAGCACAAGCACTGTGCATTACAACATGGAACGGGATCTGTTGTTTTTTTTTTTTTTTTTTTTTTTTTTTAAGGGTAACAAACACTAACAATCTGCATAAGACCGTGCATGTGTGAAGACCGTGCATGTGTGAAGGGTCCTATTCCAGGGCACTAGCAGTGGAAGTAAATGAGCTGAACCTCACAGCTTGCTGGTTACACAGATAAAAGAGTACCTGTTAGATCTGTTCATGGCCTATATACACACTGCAAGTTCACTCTTGTCCAGTCAGAGAAGAAATACTTACAAAGGGCTATTCAGATGTCCAAAAAAACAAAACCATGATCTTTATTAAAACATATTTAATAGAATGAAACATTTCATTGTCAAAAAAAAATAACACCCCCCCCCCCCCCCCCCCCCCGAATCTAACCATTTTTTTAAAGTGGACATATTCTTCAGTCTTTCTAGCTTTAATAACTTTTTAAAGAAAAACTCACACATGTTCTAACTCTTTAAAAAAATGGTTTGGCCAGAATCTTCTTCCATATTGGAGGTTAGTTCCTTCCCTGAGCTGGCTGCTCAGCTGTCGGCTAATTGCCAGCTCCTATCGCTCCACAGTTACTCAGCTGTTGATGATCCTGCTCGTCAGTCCTGCCTACTTAAGCCGTCCAGTCCAGAGGAGCTCTGCCTTCGCCTTGGTCAACATCACAGAAACTATCTCCTGCGTTCCTGTTGAAGACCTGCTGTGCTGACATCCCTTCTGGCTCCAGATCCTGCTTGCTGTTCCACTACTTTGATCCCTGACTTCTGGCTTGGCTGACTATCCGTTCCAGTTACTGAACTTTGGCTATGTTTTGACTACGTTTGTTCTTTTTACTTTTATTATTAAACAAGTGTGATTTAACTGTACTTCTGTCTCAGTCTGATTTCATGGTTTCTGACAGTACTATACTTTTTAGGCCCCTTTCACGCGATGGGCCCGATTGGGTCCAGCTGTCCATTTTTTCATCCGGACCCGATCAGACCCTCTAGTCTCCTCTATGAGGGTTCCCAGAATGCAGCACTGTATAGCAGATGTGAACTATGCCAAGGCAAAGGCAAACAGCACCAGATTAAGAAAAGATGAAAATGAAAAAAAAAAAGCACACAGCTTTAAGAAATGCAACAGGCAGATCATGGAAGTGTCTCTAAAGCCCAAAAAAAAAAAATGCTGGATGGAGTGAAGAATATTCAGCTAAGGAGAGATTTCCACTCATTTCCTATTTTCGGTGGAAAAGAAAAAGAAGGGACATTTTTCTATGGAAACACCTATTCTAATGACAACTGAGAAGAGATTTCTACCCACTTCCTGTTGTCACTGGAATAGAAACAGAGTGGAAATGCTTTTGTGACAACTAAGGAGAGAACTCTATTTCCCAGTTATGACAGGAAGTGAGTAGAGGGGAAATTATTCAAAGGAGATTCCTGTTCCTGTGGTGGCCAAGGAATAAATTTCTAATCATTTCCGGTTGTCACTGAAATAGAAATAGAGAGGGGACACCTGTTCTTGCGATGGCTGAGGAAAGTTTCCTACTCACTTCCTGTTGTCCCTGGAAAAGAAATAGGAGGGATAATTTTCCTGTGTGGACATCTGTGACAGCTAAGGAAAGATTTCCACTCGCTTGCTGTTGTGTCTCTGAAACGGGAAGGGATGGTAAATCACTCCAATAATAATGACACAAGGCACACAAAAAAGGAAAAAAAAAAATAATAATGGTAGTGGCTTTAATTCTTTCCCACTCTATCCAAAGGTTTTGGTTGGGGTGCCACTTTAAAAAGCCCAGTAGCAAAAGTGGGAGCCCCTCACAGCGACCAGACCTGAGAACCCAACATCCCGGATCTCACAACGGGAGTCTCTGAGGAATTTACAAACCCATCTCATCATTTACCTTTCAGTAAGAAAAGTTAGGCTACATGCCCTGAGTAGGCCGAAATACAGAATCTTCACGGAGCAAGCCGCTAATTCAGACCTAAAGTCATTTTGGTGGCTGCACATCGTCTCTCATGGCGCAGGAGGTTGCAGCTCTGGGAGAAGGAGCGTCCGCACTTGCCGCACACGAATGGCCTCTCCCCCGTGTGGACGCGCTGGTGTTTGACCAGTGTGGACTTCAGGGCAAAGCAACGTCCACACTCTGTGCACTGGAACGGCTTCTCTCCGGAGTATCGGACGATGGTAGACCTGACCAAGAAGTTCCGCTCCCCCCCACAGGGACTGGATGGCCTGTCCAGGTGACAGCTTTGGTGCTTAAGAAACGTTGACTCTGACTTGAAGGAGAGCCGGCAGATGGCACAGGAGAAGTGGTGGTTGGCACTGTGTGCCTTCTGGTGGAAGGAGAAGTCTGAGGGGTCAGTGAAACATTCATCACACTCCGTGCAGCGATACAACTTTACTTCCACTTCCGAATGGTCTGTCAGAGATAAAAATGTACAAAAAGGTCACCAGACTGAATGGTTTAGACCAGTGGTTCTCAACCACCAGGACATGGCCTCCCTTTTTCCGGGCCTTCAGCTAGCTGCAGATTCCCCAACCTCCTACAAGGCCTCCCAGATGCTATAGGGCCATCCAACCTCCCATAGTGGCTTGCAGTGCCCCTCAACCTCTCACAGTGCCCCCAGGCCTCATAAGAGCCCTCAGTCCCCACAGTGCCCCCAATATGTAGAGCCTAATGCCCCTAACAGTGTCCCGCAGAGCCCTCTAGTCTCCCCATTGCCCCAGACTTCTGGAGACACCAGCTTCCTCCAGAGACCCCCACCCCCCCCAGAGGTCTCCACAGCTTCCTCCAGAGACCCCCACCCCCCCAGAGGTCTCCACAGCTTCCTCCAGAGACCCCCCCCCCCCCCCATTAAGGTTGGGCAGCACTGGCTTAGATCACATGGGACACCGCACAGCTGGCAACACACACACCACAATCTCATTGGATCTCAATCTCTAGGGGCATGACTGTAGTGCAAGGGCCCTCCTGGCTGTAGAAAAAAAAGTTTGCCTGACGATAATTCTACAAATCAGCAGGGGGCATAAGCTTTACTGTTCGAAAAGAGCTGTCTCTGACTCAGCAGGGGGCGTGTTGGACCTCTGCAGAAAGACAACTGCTTCCACATAGAGAGCAAGGTTTCTTCTCTACAGCTGCTGGCAGGGAGCAGGCTTTTCTATTTAGACTGTGGCTGCTATCTAAAGACAATGGACTGTAAGACTTTGCATGCCTTTTCTTATGATGGGCCTAAAATGTATTTAGATTTAAACTTGAATGGGCTTCACTGTATTATATTCCTGGCCTATGTTTAGTCATTAATTATAAAAGAACACGGGTCAGCCATACTTCTTAATTATATGTGCAGGATTCTACTTTACTTGCTGCTTTGTAGTGCACAGTATTAGGTGCCATATCACAGTCCATTCCAAATCCTAACCTTAACCTCTGACTCTACCCAAACCGTTGATTCATGACCCTGCCCTAAACCTTAATCCCTTATCCTGCCCTTACTTTAAGGGTATAGTTCACCTTTACCAAAAAACAAAATGACTACACAGTTAAGGGAAATCTGTAGATAAAAACAAGCTATTGGATGAACTGTTCATTTACATTGCATCCAGAAAGTATTCACAGCGCTTCAATTTTTCCACATTTTGTTATGTTACAGCCTTATTCCAAAATAGATTAAATTCTTTTTTTTTTACTCACAATTATACAAACAATACCCCATAATGACAACATGACGGCCTTTGAAAATATTTGTCGTCACTCACCTAGATCCCGGGGTATCATCTCCTCCATTTACTCCTCCTTGACCGGGGGGGCTTATCTCACTCCCACCCCTACATCTCCAAATGGGAATGAGGCTTGGCAGTCGCAATAGATTTAGAGGACTGAAGCAAGGCCTGGTTGTCCGTAGCCAAAATGTTCCTTCAACACTGTCACCATGGAGGCGACCTATAAAAGTTCTCTTCCGGCCTTCCCCTTTCATTCCCCCCTCACCTCTTTTTAGCTTGTCTCTACTATTCTATCTTTCTTTCCCCTCTCTTCTCTTTGTGGTTTCATCTGTTTATTCTGAACTACTCTTTTCTATATTTTTAGGAAAATCGGAAAAGGAGAGGGATAGACTTACCTGTTGACGAACTAATATGACATTAGGATTTGAGACTGTACATTAATGCTGTGATATAATTACTGATGAAACCAAGAAGATTACACTGTTGAAAGCTGTGCCTTTATGCATTCTTGGTACTAACAGAGGATGTGTCCTCATTTATGTCTGCGTATCTATGTTAAAAAGAAGATTGTAATAATGTCTTAGCCCCTCCGGGTGTTGAATAAAGATTTATATTTGCAAAAAAAAAAAAAAAAAAAAAAGTTCTCTTCCACTGGTATTGGGTCCCAGCCCATTCAAACCCGTCATACAATGATAGATACTTCAGGGAACATGGCCAACGTGGAGAAGAGGTCCATATCTGGTGGTCTTGCCCGCATTTGGTGGGATTCTGGTTCAGGGTCTACCGCCTCCTCTCAACCCTTCCACAAGGATGCCCAGCATGCACTTTGCCACTGCCCCCTCCCAGGCCTCTTCTCATACCAACAAAAGCTGGCCACCTACGTCTTCATTGCCACAAAGCAATTCTATTGCCAGACCTTGGAGGAAGCCTTAGTTTGGTTTGTAGAGGAGAGGTGAAGAGGATTCCGACTACCCTCATGCTGCATGAGATGACGACCAGTATACTTCATGACTCTCATGCTACGTTCCTCAAAGTGTGGAACCCCTGGTGGTTCTATGCTCTCTCTGCCCCGGCCAGCTTGGGTATTCCAGACCACGCTAATATACCATCTATCCCGCAGGCTCCGCTCTCTCCCAGTCTAAGCTTACATCTCCTTTTTCTATTCTTGTCTTGACCTTCTCTCACCCTGCCTAGTTCTGCATCTCTTTTCTTCCTTCTTTACTCTACTCAGTTCTCACCTTTTTTCCTCCTTCATCCAACCTCACCCTCTGCTTCTCTATTACACCCCCCCCCCTTTTTTTTTCTTTTTAAATTCCTCTTTCTTCTTCTCCTCCACCATGGGAAGACTATCCCACCCCGTTGTCTTACTAGGTCTCTGGCCCGCGGGCCCGTTTACTCATTACCAACACTAGTGCCGGAAGCTTCTACTATTCACTTTAAAACATTGGAAATGTGTTTTGTTTGTATTCCCAAGTAATTTGAGGTTTTGTTCCCCTGCCCAGGGCCATTCTGCCTTGCAGAGACTCCATTTACCTGAATGGGTTATGCATGGCAGGTGCTACACCCACCAACCATGACAGGGTGTACAACTCCTGCAGCAGCTACGACCTGTGTACACCCCTGGCCACTGCAGCTAAAGGGGGTGCGATTGGGGCAGGGGTGATAAAACACGTTTTACCACCCCCCCAAACTGCAAATGTCAATGAACCCTTACTGTTCTGAGCCCCCTATAAAGCTGCTTTCCCAGTGATTGTCTGCGGTTTACCTGCACCATGGGTGCAGTGCATCTGCAACTTTCCTGGGAAGATCTCTTCTGGCACCACTCTGGAGACCAGAGCCAGGATAAGAGGTGGAGTGCAGTTGGTATCAATCTGCATGGTACTGGTGTCGGCACTACAGAGGGGGCATAGGCTTATGTGGCTCTTGCTCCCTACTACAGCTCCAACTTTACAAGTAGTCCCTCTGCATTGCACTCCGTTTGATGCTCTGGAATGTTGGGTCAGCAAACCCAGACCGAGATCTACCAGTCACCTGTCCATGATCTACAGGTTGCTGATCCCTGGCCTATAGCAAGGACATTATTTAATTTTGGTCAAAGCTGCACATTGCTGCTTTTTTTCTTCTCTACATATGCCCCTTACCTACATAGGCCGTTTTTTGATTAAGATGAACTAACCCTTTAGCTTATAACTTCTGACCCTATCCGAACCTTAACCTCCAACCATTCCAACCCCCAATCAGCAACACTCCCCTTCTAATCCATACATAGATTCTTCTTGCATTGCGTTTCATAAACTAGTACTGCAGATACAATTCTCTCCATTAGTTCAGTCTCACCTTCTGTGATGTGATCTGGTTCAATCTCTTCCTCCTTACACCGGATTATTAGATCTTCAGCCTCCACCTATCACATAAGAACACATTGTGCCGATCATGAAATGTCACACAGAAGACATGATACATGAGACGATGAGCCAGGAAAGGATAGCTATACCTGGTAATCCTCGGTATCTGTCCTGTTCTCCCTCTCTGTGCAGTCCTGAAGGTAGGGGGCACTCCCACAGCTTTCTGCCCGTTTCCTTTTACTGCAGCCACCTGGATACAAATACATGAAAAAACAGAAGTGTCAGTTCAGCTTGTGAAAGTAAATCTAGGGGAAGAATTATACTTCAGTTATGTCTGCTTGCAGCCCAAAGCAACAGAAGGATATATACTATAGAATAATAAGAACCAAAATGACTGATAAACTGACAGTCACCGTCTCTCTGCTGACTGCAGACCAAGAACTGAATTTCCTTTCCTGGCACCAATCCACAGCAGCATACTAACCAAATGTATGCTGCCACGTTGGTGCTAGGAAAGCAGACTAGAGCTCAGGGCCGGGCTGAGGGGTAGGCAGAAGAAGCATCAGCCTGGCGTGCTTTAGCAGAAAGGTATAGGACCTGCAACCTAAGCCCCAATATGCTGCTTGCAGGACTTTTCTTCCCGACCTGCAAGCGCACCGCCCCAGTGTGAAAGCACTCTGGCTTTCATACTGGAGGAGCATTGAGAGGCGCTTTTCAGGCCCTATTTTTAGCGCAAAAACGCCTGAAAAGTGCCCCAGTGTGAAAGGGGTCTTAAAGCAAACATCCTTTATTGACCGACTCTCAAATCCAGGATTTCTTTTTTTATTATAAAAGATCACCCCCATATCTAAATATTTTCTCCATTTTAATAATTCTCTCTCCAGTTTGCTGTGCAGTTCCATCTTTACCCATTCTCCTGCTGCTGCCATCCCATGTCCGTATAGATGGTGCCCAGTGTTATCCAACGTCTTCATGAGGTCTCCGAGCTGTGACCTACTTCAGTAACATAGGTTGCAGGTCCTATACCTTTTGCACCACCATTCCGCTAAAGCACCCCAGGCTGATACCCCTTCTGCCTACCCCTCGGCCTGGCCCTGAGCTCTAGTCTACTTTCCTAGCACTAACATGGCAGCATAAAAGTGGTTAGTATGCTGCTGTGGATTGGCACCAGGAAAAAAAAAAAAAAAATTAACGGTAGGGATTTAATACAGTTTTCCGTTTTCCTAGTGCCAACATACCAACCACATGTATGCTGCCATAGATTGGCACCAGGAAAGGAAAGATACTGTAGGCATTTAAAGTGTAGTTCCACCCACTTTTACAAGGTGGTCTTAAACTAAAAACCACCCCTCGTTTTTGGATATCAATGTTTTTTTTCCCCTTACCTACCTTTTTAGAAAGAATAAATTTACTTCCGTCCTAGCCCAGCCGCGGCGCAGTACGTCACGTCCTCTTCTGCGGCTGGAACTCCGCTTTATTACAAATTTTCCTGGTGCCAACATGGCAGCGTACCAACCATATGTATGCTGCCATGGATTGGCACCAGGAAAGGAAAATTACTGTAGGCATTTAATGCAATTTTTCAATTTCCTGGTACCAACATGGCAGCATACCAACCAAATTTATGCTGCCATGGATTGGCACCAGGAAAAGGAAAGCTACTTTGGGTATTTAATACAATTTTCCATTTTAGGTACTACTACAAACAGTGATGAGCAGACCGTCATCTCCTCCCCCCCCCACCCCACAGTAGTCGACAGCACCATCAATGAGAAATAAACAACATTACCACGATCATTCCAGGAACATTGCATGTCTCACCTGAGGTCATGTGATCAGTTTCTTCCCGCTTACACTGCTGGGGATATATCCAGGTCACCTCCTGTACAAAACATAGCACAACAACTCTTCACTCCTATAGAACAGCCAATACAATACAACACAATACAATGGCTGCAGAATTGTAAGAGTAATCATATAAAATTTCATTTTTTCACTTAAACAGAAATATGGCCAAAACTTTTTTCTCCCCACTTCTCCTATGGATCACAAGAGTGCAGTTCTTTCTGCACTTCTGTGACCCATTTTAAGTCGCCAGCGAGCTAAAGCCTGTTGTTGGCTGACGTCACAGAGCTGGGCCAGTTACTTAGCGATAACCGTGTTTCTACGAAACCTTCCAGGACAGCAACACATGAGAAATGATAGACTCCTCCCTACAGGAAACACAATCAAATCACAGCTGTTTATAAGGCCCCAACTTACGTCTTGTCCCTCAGTTGTTGTAAAGTAATACTCCCAACCGATTCACAAGGGTTATTCCAACACTTGGGCACTTACCACCTAGTGTGTACATACTCCTCCACCCATAACAGGGCAGGAAGTAGGCCTGCCGTCTTGGAAGGTTTCGTAGGAACACCATTATCGGTAAGTAACCGTCGGTTTTCTCACCATACCTTCCAGGACGGCAACACATGAGAGGATAATAAAGTAATTCACAGGCCTACCTTAAGGTGGGACCACTGCCTCCACTCGGTAGTGCTTCAGGAAGGTGTCTTGACTGGACCACGTGGCTGCGCTACGAATTTGCTCCCAAGAGGCTCCTGCTTTTTCGGCCCAGGAGGTTGCTAGGGCTCTAGTTGAATGTGCTTTCAACTTTGCTGGTGCAGGTATGCCTGAGCTTTCGTATATTATAGTAATGGCTTGCCTTATCCACCTAGAGACTGAAGATTTTGAGGCTTGAAGTCCCTTTCTAGGTCCAGGATTAAAAGACGATTAGATCTCCTAAATTCTTTTACCCTCTGTGCATAAGTAAGGAGACATATCTCCTGACATCTAAACAATGACATTTCTTTTCCCCCTCATTCTTAGGGTTCTCACAAAAGGATGGTATTACCTGAGTCCTATGGAAGGCTGAAGACACCTTATGCCCCGTACACACGATCAGAAATTCCCCTGGCAAAAGTCGGATGAGAGCTTTTGGTCAGAAATTCCAACCATGTGTATGCTCCATCGGACTTTTGCTGGCAGAATTATAGCCAGCAATAGATCGAGAGCAGGTTCTCTATTTTTCGGTTGGAAAAAGTTCCTATACGAAAATGCATTAGTCTGTATGCAATTCGGAGGCGCAAAAAAATCACGCATGCTCGGAAACATTGAACTTCATTTTCTCGGCTCGTCGTAGTGTTGTACATCACCGCGTTCTTGACGGTCGAAAGTTCACAGAACTTGTGTGACCGTGTGTATGCAAAGCAAGCTTGAGCGGAATTTTGTTGATCGTACCAGATAGAATCATCCTTAAGCCAGATTCATTGTATCTGGTAGGATCAACAAAAAGGGTTCTTTAATGGAAAGATCCTGCAAGTACCCTACCCTCCTGGCTGTAGTAATTGCTAGGAGAAAGGCTAGTTTTATGGTCAAAAACTTAAATAAAACTTCAAAAGGGTGTCTAGAACCCTCGTTAGGTTCCCACCTTGGGACCTCTCTTTTTTGACAGGAATAGCCCTATCCCTGGCTCCCAAAAATCTTTTAATCAAAAAGGTTCCTTCGCTACTCTAGCGTCAAGAAAAACCGAAAGAGCTGCCACTTGTACTCGAAGAGTGTTGACAGCCACACCCTTCACTACCCCATCCTGGAGGAATTCCAGAATTACCGTAACAGAATTGGAAACTATTATTTATTATTATTATATGCTTTTGTTTACACCAAGTACAAAAGACTTTCCAAACCTTAAAGTAAATTTTTCATGTCATCAGCTATCTGCTCAAGAAGAGAGCGTCTATCATTCTGTCTGAGCAACCTTTGCCTTTAAGGATCTGGCACTCACTAACCAGGCCGTCAGATGAAAAAAAAAAACCCTGTCTGGGGTGCAGCACTGGACCCTGCGAGAGAAGGTCCGGAAGCTTCCAGGGAGGCGCTACTGATAGTGCCTTCACGGTCGCAAACCAAGCCCTTCTTAGCCACCATGGGGCCACTAGGAGGACACGGCCTGAAACCTGGCTGAGTTTCTGAATGACTCGTGGAATCAATGCCAGAGGGGGGGGGGGGGGAGGCGTAAGCCAACAGGAAAGTCCAGTTTTGTGCTAGAGCATCCAGGCCCTCTGACTCTCTTTCCTGAGAGAGAGAAAAGAACTTCTTTACCCTCCTGTTCTTTTGATTGGCAAAGAGGTCTATCTCTAACCCACTTCCTGAGTCGCGTTGGGCTTGCTCCACCCTCTTCCCGCTGCAACAGGAAGTTTTATCCTGGGAGTGAGGGCTTGGAGCGCGCCGAGTCCTCCCCTTGGTACTTAGACCGCTTGGACTCCTGGAAAATGGCGCCCGCTGCACCAAGGGAAGACAGGAGGAGGCGTAAGCTGCTGAGCGGTGTGCAACGGCGGGGGATTGAAAACGCCCGGACCGCCTGCACAAATGCTGTTTTGGGGGTGACCTGTGAGAAGCTCTGAGGCAGCAGGTTAGTGCAGCCCTCACCCGTATTCCTAAACCTGGCTCACAGGGGTACCATCCAACTCTATTTAGTCTTCTGGTCAGAGAAAAAAAAAAAAAAAAAGTTTCGCTGTGGGAGAAACACAATCAATACTGAGGGACAAGGGGTAAGGTGGGGTCTTATAAACAGCTGTGATTTGATTGTGTTTCCTGCAGGGAGGAGCCTATCATCTCTCATGTGTTGCCGTCCTGGAAGGTGAGAATATTATATTGTTACCTGTTGATCCTGCCAGGATTTCCATTACCTGTAACAGGCTGACAACTCTGTTTGTTCTGCAGTGAAATCACACAACGGTGTTGTCACCCTAATCTTAGATGGACATGCATTTTAAAATGGACGTAAAAAGATTTATTGTTTATTTTTAATAATACTCTCCTGTTTTGGGGTCCCCCCGATGGCACTCCCAACTCCTCTTGCCTTCAAGTATCCCCCCCATACTCATGCGGGCTCACTCCCACCAAGCCCCACTGCCTGTGTCCATAGACACAGACAGCGGGGCTTTGCCCCGCCCCCCACTCCCTTGTCAAAGGAATTCATTGACAGCACTGTGCCAGGAGTCGGGGTAGGGGAAGGGTGGGTGGTATACAAGCTAGTAACAGCCTATTTATTTTTTTTTTTTTAGGGGTTTTAGGGGACACTCTGCTTCTTTGCCTTCCTTAGCTAATTACTGTATAGCTATTACACACAATGCCATTCCAGCCAGCAGAAAATAATCAGACACTTACCCTCATCTGCTGGGAGTTGACCTGTAAATTGTAACCTTCATTGTACAAGTACTGCTGCCATAGAAAAAAAAAAAAAAAAGAGGCAAAAAGAATGGCAAGTATACATAAGTGAATTAAGCGAGTAAGTAATATAAAAGTTTACACAAGCTGAGGATGTAAGTATGATATAAACTTAAAGCCCAACTCCGAGCAAAAAAAAAAAAAAAAAAGTTTTGGAATCCAGTGGGGCTGTGCCAGCACTGCATGGGTTAACTGCTCTTTGTCTAGGGCAGGCATATGCAATTAGCGGACCTCCGGCTGTTGCAGAACTACAAGTCCCATGAGGCATAGCAAGAGTGACAGCCAAAAGCATGGGATTAATGGGATTTATTTTTGAAAAAAAAAAAAACAAACACTTTCATGAATACAAAAAAAAAAAACAAAAAAAACCAAAAAAAAAAAAGTAAAGTTAGCCCAATTTTTTTGTATAATGTGACAGATGATGTTACGCAGAGTAAATCCATACCTCACGTCACGCTTTCAAATTGCGCACGCTCGTGGAATGGTGCCAAACTTCAGCACTTAAAAATCTCCAGAGGTGACACTTTAACATTTTTTACAGGTTACCTGTTCAGAGTTACAGAGGAGGTCTTTGGCTAGAATTATTGCTCTCGCTCTACCGTTTGTGGTGATACCTCCCATGTGTGGTTTGAACGTCGTTTACATAAATGTTGTCTACGTAAGCGTTCGCTTCTGCATTAGATCTCCAGGGAAAAATTTTTTTTTTTTTTGTTTTTTTTTATTGTTTATTAAAAAGAAAAAATGTTTTACACTTTCCCTTTAAAAAAAAAAATTTTGATCACTTTTATTCCTATTACAAGGAATGTAAACATCCCTTGTAATGGGAAGAGTGCGTGATCGATCCTCTTTATGGAGAGATGTGGGGTCTGCATTATTATTTAAAAATAATGCGTTTTTTTTTTTAAATTGTCACTCTTTTTTTTTGTTTATAGCACAAGAAATAAAAACTGCAGAGGTGATCAAATACCACCAAAAGAAAGCTCTATTTGTGGGGGGAAAAAAAAAAGGACGTCAATTTTGTTTGGGAGCAACTTCGCACAACTGCGCAATTGTCAGTTAAAGCAGCGCAGTGCCGAATCGCAAAAAGTGCTCTGGTCTTTGGCCATCCAAATGCTCCGGGGCTGAAGTGGTTAAACCTCAGCTGTTTGCACCTTATGATAGACACATAGCCAGTAGAGTATTCTGTATACGAAATTAAATACATAAATATTAAAAACAGAACATTTAGAAGCTCCAATCTACTTTCTGGTAATGTAACTAAAATAACTCAATATGTGTACAGGCTGAAAACGACTATAAGTACCCTTTAACCACTTCCTGCCCATGAAATAGCCGAAAGACGGCTACTACGGCGCGGGCTTAGTTTGCATCCATGGATGTCCTACCGTGATTGTGCTGCCCGAGCTTCAGACTCAGCTGATCACAGATCGGGGTAAAGGGCCAATCACAGTGGCCCTTTACAACTTGATCAACTATGTCCAATAACAACTGATCGTGGAAGTAAACAAAAGGCGGTTATTGGCTTTTCTTTCCCCACGCCGTCAGCATGAGGAGAGAAAAAGAGAGCCGATAACTGGCTTGTGTTAGAGGGACATTGGCACTGAATATCAGTGCAGCCCCAATAGTGCCCACCAGTGCTGCCAATCATTGCCTCCTTTATCAGTGTCACCTATCAGTGCCGCCTACCAGTACCCATCAGCGCCACCCATTAGCGCCCTTTGGTGTGCCCTTCGGTGCCCCCTATCAGTGCCTCCCATCAGTGTAGCCTCATCAGAACACATCAGTGAAGGAGAAAAAAAAAAATACCGTTTGCAAAAATATTTTAACAAACTAAATGTTTTTGGGATTTTTTTTTTTTTAAACTTCTGGCCTTTTTTCGTTTTTTTTTTTTTGCTAAACAAACAGTGCTGATTAAATACCTCCAAAAGAAAGCTCTATTTGTAAGAAAAAAAAAAAATTATAAAAATGTCATATGGGCACAGTGTTGCATGACCGAGCAATTGTCATTCAAAGTGCGACAGCGCTGAAAATTGACCTGGGCAGGAAAGAGGGTAAAAAATGCACTGTAGGCAAGTGGTTAATGAAGAGGAGACCAATACTCCGATTCTGCAAAGGTCTGGGAACACAGCTAACCAGAATATCAGATATCCTCCGACTGTCCTGTACCTCATAATCCTGAGCCATAACATGGTTATCTTCTGCCATACAGGCCTGAGTATAGGGGGCGTTCCCACAGCCTTCTACTGTCTTCTCACTGCTGTCACCTGTAGGCGATACATAGAAAGCCAGGTTTAGAAAATCCAACAACTGTTTTAATGCCCATTTATTAAACCTGTGCCTCCATATAAAACGTGTCTTCAAAGCAAGACATAACTCTTACCCACTGAGCGCGGAGTCTGTGGAGTATCCAGGTCACTGTCCTTATGTAACCCTGAATGGGCCCATTCTTTCAGGGACAAGCTGGGCACCTCTTCATGTTTTACTGAAACCTGCAATATAGAAGAAGTTTAAAAGAGAAATGGTCACCGCTAATGCAACATTTTCCTAATCAGTCTTTAGATACTGTATACAGTATCTGGGGGTGTGTAGGGAAGGAGCTCGAGTGATGTAGTTCTGGGGGTGTGTAGGGAAGGAGCTCTTGGGTGATGTAGTTCTGGGGGTGTGTAGGGAAGGAGCTCTTGGGAGATGTAGTTCTGGGGTTGTGTAGGGAAAGGACTCTTGGGAGATGTAGTTCTGGGGTTGTGTAAGGAAAGGACTCTTGGGAAATGTAGCACTGGTAGTGTGTAGGGAAGGAGCTCTTGGGAGATGTAGCTCTAGGGGTGTGTAGGGAAGGAGCTCTTGGGAGATGTAGCTCTGGGGTTGTGTAGGGAAAGGACTCTTGGGAGATGTAGCACTGGTAGTGTGTAGGGAAGGAGCTCTTGGGAGATGTAGCTCTAGGGTTGTGTAGGGAAAGGACTCTTGGGAGATGTAGCACTGGTAGTGTGTAGGGAAGGAGCTCTTGGGAGGTGTGGATTTTGGAGTGTGTCGGGAAAGAGCTCTTGAGAGATGTAGCTCTGGGGGTGTGTAGGGAAAGGACTCTTGGAAGATGTAGCTCTAGGGGTGTGTAAGGAAGGGCTCTTGGGTGATGTAGCTCTGATGGCGTATAGGGTGGTGGCTCTTGGGAGATGTACAGTATGTTACTTTGCAGACTTACGTAGTAAAGATTTGTTACATCTTCCTAATCAGTTTTACCGAATTGTTTGGGTCTGGCACACTAGCTGGAATGGTCAGTTTAGAGACTTAACAGTTGTTGCCTGCCTGACCTCACAGCACATGCCCCCTGACAATGTTGTCCTCAGCTTTTCTCTCCAGAAGTACAACAGCGCCATCTTTGTTCAGGCATCACCCAGGGTCACCATCCAGTTCCTGGACTGAGAAGTTGGCTCAGGTGACACAAGTATGAAAATATTGATGCCTGTGCAGTTCTTGGCTGTGTTCACAAATCTCCGATACAGATCAGCCCCCTGATGCAGCCTCTCACCTTGTGACTTGGTACAAAACTATAATATTGCAGTCTGATCACTGAGGAAGAGGAGACAAGAAATGCTTCCTCCTGCCTGCAGCAGACTGATGACACCTCAGCCTAGGCACAGTCACTAACTGGAGCTTGAGCGGGTTTTAAATGATAAAAGACAAGAGCTTTTAAAAAAAAAAAAAAAAAAAAAAAGTCACCTTTTTGGTTTCCTTCTGAGAGGTCATCACGGGTTGCAGGCCCATTTGGTCAAAGCTGCTATCCTCTGTCCCAGAGTGAGACTCCGCCATGGGGCTCGTGGCCGTACTTCCTCTATCCGGGATGGAGGGGACGCTGCCATCTTTGAGGTGATCACGTGACTTCCTCACAACAACAAAATCCTACACAATAACCCAGAGCAACATAAAAAAAAAAAAAAAAAAAAAAAACTACTTAAAGATTTCATAAGTAACAAATGCAAGTGGAAAAATATATTTTAGACAAAAATCTATCAACATTACCCAAAACAGATTTTTTTAAACACCCTTTAGATAATAGATGTATTTATTTTATGTATTATTTTGATTTATTTTTATTTAAATTTTTTTATCTAAATACTACCAATTATAGTCAACGTGCCCTCACCTCCTTGGTCAGCAGGTGGATGATCTCCAGAGTGAAGTTCAGGAGCTTCTCTATGATCAGATCTTTGTTCCTGTCCAGGGTCAGCGTGTGGCGTATGTGTTCCATCAACTGGACCTCCATGTCTGCTGGCAAAGTCTGAGGAGAGAACAGAGTGATGGGAACGTTGTATGAGATCATTGTCCCTATGCACAAGATAAGATGCTATTCTTCACAAAGGAGGCAACTAGCCACATGGAGGCGTAATGGAGCCCACGGGTGAAGACATCTGGGAACCTGTATGGAGAGGTTGCAGGACCCACACAGAGAGAGGAGGTCGTAGAAACCACATAGAAAGGTGGGTTCAAATAAGGCAAAGTTGAAGAGATGACAGAACCTACATTGAGGGGTCATGGAACGCACATAGAGAGGTAAAAAGAGACCCACAAGGAGAGGACATAGAACTCACACACTGAAAGGTCATGGAGCCCACAAGGGAAGAAGGAGGAGGAGGTCGTGGGACCCACACAAAGGGAGGAGGAGGTCGTGGGACCCACACAAAGGGAGGAGGAGGTCGTGGGACCCACACAAAAGGGGTGAAGTCAAGGAATCCATAGTGGAAGAGATCACAGAACTTACATAGAGTGACCAGAAACCCACAAGGAGAGGCTCAAAGAACTTGCTTAGAGGAGTCACAGAACCCACACACAGAAAGGTCACAGGGCCCACAGGGGAATTGGTAAAAAAAAAAAAATGCATGAAGAGGTCACAGAAAGCCACACGTAACCATCATTAAATGTGCAGGCTCTGCTTCCTGCTCCACACAGCACTTGGTGATGATTAAACATACAGGCTCTGCTTCCTCCTCCATCGAGCAGTTGCCAATCGTTAAATGTGCAGCCTCTGCGTCCTACTCCACACAGCACCTGGCAATCATTAAACAAGCAGGCTCTGCTTCCTCCTCCATACTGCATCTGACCATTAATAAACAAGCAGGCTTTGCATCTTGCTTCATAGAGCACTTAATAATCATTAAACAAGCAGGCTCTGCTTCCTCCTTCATAGAGCATTTGACAACCATTACATGTGCGGGCTCTGCTTCCTCCTTCCACCCCTTTTATTGCACATCTACAGAGCCTGAGAGCCACTGAATGGGTCTTCTTACCTCAGCAACCAGTTAAGGAAGATCTGTACTGATAGAAATACACATTCTAATGGGAATGCTAGGTGCCTGGCTGTCCTGCTAATCCCCTGGCTTCAATATTCAGAGCTGAAAATATGTGCAGAGTGAGAGAAGTCAGGGCTCCTGACATGCATTCTGCTTCTTTACAGATTCAAAATAGTGTAGCAGGGGGGGTTAGTGTGACAGCCAGGCAACTAGCATTTCCCACGTTTCTGACTCTGCAGAGACAGATATACAGTGGGGACGGAAAGTATTCAGACCTCCTTAAATGTTTCACTCTTTGTTATATTGCAGCCATTTGCTAAAATCATTTAAGTTCATTTTTTTCCTCATTAATGTACACACAGCACCCCATATTGACAGAAAAACACAGAAATGTTGACATTTATGCAGATTTATTAAAAAAGAAAAACTGAAATATCACATGGTCCTAAGTATTCAGACCCTTTGCTCAGTATTTAGTAGAAGCCCCTTTTGATCTAATACAGCCATGAGTCTTTTTGGGAAAGATGCAACAAGTTTTTCCTGGATTTGGGGATCCTCTGCCATTCCTCCTTGCAGATCCTCTCCAGTTCTGTCAGGTTGGATGGTAAACGTTGGTGGACAGCCATTTTTAGGTCTCTCCAGAGATGCTCAATTGGGTTTAAGTCAGGGCTCTGGCTGGGCCATTCAAGAACAGTCACGGAGTTGTTGTGAAGCCACTCCTTCGTTATTTTAGCTGTGTGCTTAGGGTCATTGTCTTGTTGGAAGGTAAACCTTCGACCCAGTCTGAGGTCCTGAGCACTCTGGAGAAGGTTTTTCGTCCAGGATATCCCTGTACTTGGCCGCATTCATCTTTCCCTCGATTGCAACCAGTCGTCCTGTCCCTGCAGCTGAAAAACACCCCCACAGCATGATGCTGCCACCACCATGCTTCACTGTTGGGACTGTATTGGACAGGTGATGAGCAGTGCCTGGTTTTCTCCACACATACCGCTTAGAATTAAGGCCAAAAAGTTCTATCTTGGTCTCATCAGACCAAAGAATCTGATTTCTCACCATCTTGGAGTCCTTCAGGTGTTTTTTTAGCAAACTCCATGCGGGCTTTCATGTGTCTTGCACTGAGGAGAGGCTTCCATCGGGCCACTCTGCCATAAAGCCCCGACTGGTGTAGGGCTGCAGTGATGGTTGACTTTCTACAACTTTCTCCCATCTCCCGACTGCATCTCTGGAGCTCAGCCACAGTGATCTTTGGGTTCTTCTTTACCTCTCTCAGCAAGGCTCTTCTCCCCCGATAGCTCAGTTTGGCCGGACGGCCAGCTCTAGGAAGGGTTCTGGTCGTCCCAAACGTCTTCCATTTAAGGATTATGGAGGCCACTGTGCTCTTAGGAACCTTAAGTGCAGCCTTAAGTGTAACCTTGGCCAGATCTGTGCCTTGCCACAATTCTGTCTCTGAGCTCTTCAGGCAGTTCCTTTGACCTCGTGATTCTCATTTGCTCTGACATGCACTGTGAGCTGTAAGGTCTTATATAGACAAGTGTGTGGCTTTCCTAATCAAGTCCAATCAGTATAATCAAACACAGCTGGACTCAAATGAAGGTGTAGAACCATCTCAAGGATGATCAGAAGAAATGGACAGCACCTGAGTTATATATATGAGTGTCACAGCAAAGGGTCTGAATACTTAGGACCATGTGATATTTCAGTTTTTCTTTTTTAATAAATCTGCAAAAATGTCAACAATTCTGTGTTTTTCTGTCAATATGGGGTGCTGTGTGTACATTAATGAGGAAAAAAATGAACTTAAATGATTTTAGCAAATGGCTGCAATATAACAAAGAGTGAAAAATTTAAGGGGGTCTGAATACTTTCCATCCCCACTGTACATACAGCCCCTAAAGGGGAGACTTTAGTGTCTTTGGGTGTGATAAAATAGTGGAAATATGGTACAGCAAACTCGTGAGGAATTACTTTAAAGGGGAACCTTCCACTGATAACCAGAAACATGGACTTCATGAAGGTTCTCCTTTACAAATGTTAGCACCGGCACCCAGTATTCCTCTAAAATCCCTGTAAAACAATGAGAAGAGGTCAGACATGACACAAAAAAATCCCATCCCCCACCTCCATACCTCTGTAGCCTGGCAGCAGAACGTATTACAGTGTGACGGATACATTGTACCGCATCGTATCCCGCCCCGAGAACAGGCGCCGCGCCGGAGCATCATGGGAATTGTAGTCCGTCTTCATAGTAAGTTAGGGGCTTTCCGCCATGTGAGAACTACAATACCCACAATCCTCTGCGCCTCTCCGTCAGCGTCTGGCTGATTAAAACGTAAACAAACACAGCTGTCCCCAGCACAGTACACCTGGGGGTGTTAGAGCGACCTGAGGGTGGGTGGGGGCGGCCATGTTAATGTAGACTGAACAGACGGAGGCGGCGGCCATGATTTTGTAGACCAAGAGTGAAGGCAGTGTGAGAGTTCCAATAATAAAAACAAAGCTACTTCAAAGTCAAAAGTTATATATATATATATATATATATATATATATATATATATATATATATATATATATATATATATATATATATATATATATATATGTGTGTGTGTGTTCATTATTAATTGTTTTAGGTCATAAATGAAATTAGACAAGAAAATTGACACCTAGCAATTGTGAAGGAAAAATTTGAATTCGAAGTGGTCACCAGGACAGGAAGAGAGGTGAAATCTTCCAATGTTCTGGTTTCCTCACTTTGGAAGGATTTTCTCTCAACTTCCTGTTTCAACTATGGGACAGGAAGTGAAAAGAAATCCCCCAGTGGGACACAGATTGCAAAAAAAATGCCTTCAGTTCAACTATAGAAATATAGATATATTGCAGCTCATGGACGGGGTGATAAGGGACTATATCCACTTAAGGACCGAGCCTCTTTCTGAGATTTGTTCTTTACAAGTTAAAAAACATTTTTTTTTGCTAGAAAATTACTTAGAACCCCCAAACATTATACATTTTTTTTCTTACACCCTAGAGAATAAAATGGCGGTCGTTGCAATACTTTCTGTCACACCGTATTTGCGCAGCGGTCTTACAAGCGCACTTTTTTCAGAAAAGATACACTAAAAAACAACAGTAAAGTTAGCCCAATTTGTTTTTTATATTGTGAAAGATAATGTTACGCCGAGTAAATTGATACCCAACATGTCACACTTCAAAATTGCGCCCGCTCGTGGAATGGCGACAAACTTTTACCCTTAAAAATCTCCATAGGTGACGTTTAAAAAATTCTACAGGTTGCATGTTTAGAGTTAGAGAGGAGGTCTAGGGCTAGAATTATTGCTCTCGCTTTACCGATTGCGGCGATACCTCACATGTGTGGTTTGAACACCGTTTTCCTATGCGGAAGCTATCCACAAATGCGTTCGCTTCTGCATGCGAGCTCGTCTGGACAGGGCGCGTTTAAATATTTTTTCTTTCTTATTTATTTTACGTTTTATTTTTTATTTTTACACAAGTGAGTACACCCCTCACATTTTTGTAAATATTTTATTCTATCTTTTCATGTGACAACACTGAAGAAATGACACTTTGCTACAATGTAAAGTAGTGAGTGTACAGCTTGTATAACAGTGTAAATTTGCTGTCCCCTCAAAATAACTCAACACACAGCCATTAATGTCTAAAACGCTGGCAACAAAAGTGAGTACACCCCTAAGTGAAAATGTCCAAATTGGGCCCAATTAGCCATTTTCCCTCCACGGTGTCATGTGACTCATTTGTGTTACAAGGTTTCAGGTGTGAATGGGGAGCAGGTGTGTTAAATTTGGTGTTATCGCTCTCACTCTCTCATACTGGTCACTGGAAGTTCAACATGGCACCTCATGACAAAGAACTGTCTGAGGATCTGAAAAAAAGAATTGTTGCTCTACATAAAGATGGCCTAGGCTATAAGAAGATTGCCAAGACCCTGAAACTGAGCTGCAGCACGGTGGCCAAGACCATACAGAGGTTTAACAGGACAGGTTCCACACAGAACAGACCTCGCCATGGTCGACCAAAGAAGTTGAGTGCACGTGCTCAGCGTCATATCCAGAGGTTGTCTTTGGGAAATAGACGTATGAGTGCTGCCAGCATTGCTGCAGAGGTTGTAGAAGTGGGGGGGTTCAGCCTGTCAGTGCTCAGACCATATGCCGCACACTGCATCAAATTGGTCTGCATGGCTGTTGTCCCAGAAGGAAGACTCGTCTAAAGATGATGCACAAGAAAGCCCGCAAACAGTTTGCTGAAGACAAGCAGACTAAGGACATGGATTACTAGAACCATGTCCTGTGGTCTGATGATACCAAGATAAACTTATTTGGTTCAGATGGTGTCAAGCCATAGTTGCCAACAGTCCCGATTTTCCCGGGACAATCCCGATTTTGGGACCCTCGTCCCGATCGGAGGCTGTCCCGAATCGGGATTTTGCCCAGGGAAATCAGGAATGTTTGCATTTTAATTTTTAGGGCAGCCGGATTCAGCAAAATGGCCGCCGGCGCGGCCGCTACATCGTTCTCCCTTGTGTTCAATGGAGGGAGGAAGGGGGCTCGATCTGTGCAGCCAATGAATCGGCTTCTCTCTTCACACTGAAGCCAGGGTTAGCTGCACGGATCGGCCCCTCCCCTCTCCACTGAACACACGGCACCAGTGGCCGCTCATGCTATGTATGTAGATGTTCCTGTCACGTACCTGATGGCGAGCCTGACGTGTAGAGGAAGGCCTCCCGTACAACTCCGGCTCAAGGGCCGCTGGTAGTGGAACAGCTGGCGCTGGAGCACGGTGGAGTAAGAGTGCCTATGGAAGTCCCGAAGTCTGAGCAGGAAGTTGCCGGAACACACAGGTGGATGGCTGGACTTGACTGGAAGCAGACAGGAGAGTCGCTGGATCACTGGCAGGTCTCGGCAGCAGAGAGACAGATCAGATGACTCGGCTGGCAGGAACGTGGTCAGGTCACAGACCGAATAGGCAACGGCTAGGCAGATCAGGTACAACAGCAGGCAGGAGGGAGGTCAGGTCACAGGCAGGTTCGGCAGCAGGTAGGCAGATCAGGTACAACAGCAGGCAGGAGAGAGGTCAGGTCACAGGCAGGTTCGGCAGCAGGTAGGCAGATCAGGTACAACAGCAGGCAGGAGAGAGGTCAGGTCACAGGCAGGTTCGGCAGCAGGTAGGCAGATCAGGTACAAACAGCAGGCAGGAGAGGAGTCAGGTCACAGGCCGGAACGATGATCGGAAGTCAACACAGGTAGCAAGAATTCAGGTACACGCTGTAGACCAAGCAGCAACCAGCCAGTACTAAGTCCGTGTTTAAATAGGCCGTCTGGCGCCAGTTCTGATGACAGGCGTGCGCGGACGCGCGCGCACGCGGACGCGCGGACGCGCGATCGCGAACGCGCGCACTCGCGAACGCGCGATCGCGCATGCGCGATCGCGTATTCGCCGATGCGCCCGTAGTTGTTCTGAGAATCCCTTGCTGGCGCCTGCGCACAGGCGTATGCTTGCAAGCATTAGCTGTATTCTGCGGATGACTTCCCTGACATTGCCCCCCCCTTACGGGCAGCCTCCGGATGCCCAGTTGGTTCCTCTTCAGGGGATGACTGCGGAAGAAGGCACGTATTAAGTCCATAGCATGTACATTCCGCTCTGGTTCCCAGGAGTTCTCCTCCGGTCCATAACCTCTCCACTTGATCAGATATTGTAATTGACCCCTTCTCCTTCTACAGTCCATAATCGCTTCCACCTCGAACTCCTCATCTCCACTGACCATCACCGGTTCGGGTGGTCTAGACTCTCGATTAGGAAAGGGGTCAGGCAATGCGGGCTTTAACAAAGATACATGAAATACCGGATGTATGCTGAAGGATTCTGGTAGGGATAGCTCGTAAGAAACATCATTAATCCTTCTCCTCACAGGAAATGGCCCAAGGAATTTAGGGGCCAACTTCTTTGACGGGCAGGCCAGTCTCAGATTTGTTGTTGCCAACCAAACCCGGTCCCCTGGTTGCAGAATGAGTTCCCCTCTCCTCTTCCTATCGAAAGCTCTTTTATTATCCTGTTGAGCCTTGGTTACGGTTTCCTTCAACAGCTTGTTATTGCGATTGAAGAAGTCTACAGTGCTTTGGACAGCCGGTACTGAAGACTCAGGGACAAGGTCAGGCAAAAAGGTGGGATGGAAGCCATAATTAGAGAAGAATGGAGATTGCTTGGTGGCTGCATGACAGGAGTTGTTATATGCAAACTCGGCCAAGGGTAAGAGAGACACCCAATCATCCTGCACAAACGAAGTGAAACAACGGATGTACTGTTCCAGCGTCTGATTGGTCCGTTCAGTCTGACCGTTAGACTGCGGATGATATGCGGATGACATGGAAAGTTTAATTCTTAAAGCTTCACACAGTGCCCTCCAAAACCTTGAAGTAAATTGGGCTCCGCGGTCAGAGACAATGTCGATGGGTACCCCATGGAGTCTAACGATTTCCTTAATAAATACTCGAGCAGTCTCAGCAGCAGAGGGTGTACCCTTCAAGGGTAGGAAATGAGCCATCTTAGTTAGCCGGTCTACTATGACGAAAATGGCTGTACAGTCTTCAGAGGGAGGTAGCTCAACTATAAAATCCATGGAGATCATAGTCCACGGCCTGTCAGGCACGGGTAAAGGTCTGAGCAAACCCCACGCCTTATTTCGGATGTTCTTACTCCGGATGCAAGTAATGCAGGTGTCTATATATTCTTTGCAGTCCTTCTCCAAATTAGGCCACCAAAATGTGCGTTGCATTAAGTTTATTGTTTTGCGAATGCCAAAGTGACCTGCTAGAGGGTGATCATGGCAGAGTCCTAGAACTGATAAACGGACTGCTTCTGGGACGAAGACCTTGTTCCCTTTCCAAAGAAGTCCATCTCTTGCCTGTAACGTCTCCCCGACAGGATCAGGGGAGACTGCGGACGCCTGCTTCAACTGGGACATGAGATCGGACTGTAGTAACAAAAAATTTCCTGCTGGTAGGATGGTGTCAGGTACTGGTAAGACCTTTGGATCCTCGAACATACGTGATAGCGCATCAGGCTTGACGTTCTTTGATCCGGGTCTATAGGTGATGTGGAACAAGAACCTTGAAAAAAAAAGTGCCCATCGGGCCTGTCGAGGTCTTAGTCTTTTGGCAGTCCTTAAATATTCAAGGTTCTTGTGGTCTGTATAAATCAAAATTGGATGAGCGGCTCCTTCTAACAAATACCTCCACTCTTCCAGGGCGGCCTTTATGGCAAGAAGCTCCCGATCTCCCACGTCGTAGTTTCTTTCCGCTGGAGCAAGTTTTCTGGAAAAGAAAGCTACAGGGTGGACTAGATCCTTGGAACCTTGGCGCTGAGACAGAACTCCCCCGACTGCATTTTCGGAAGCATCTACCTCCAGAATGTAAGGTAGTGCCGGATCTGGGTGGTTTAGTACAGGGGCAGTTGTAAACAGTCCTTTAAGAGTTTCAAAGGCAGCCTGGGCCTCGGGAGACCAGCGGAAACGAGCACCCTGTTTGGTAAGTTGGGTAATTGGTGAGATGATAGCTGAAAAGTTCTTGATAAATCTGCGGTAAAAGTTAGCAAACCCAATGAACCGCTGGATCCCCTTCTTATCAGTGGGCGCAGGCCAGGTCAGAATTGCAGACACTTTTTGAGGGTCCATTTCAATTCCTCCGGTAGAAATGATCAAGCCCAAGAACTGGATACTCTGCTGCTCGAACTCACATTTCTCGGGTTTGGCATAGAGTCCATGTAAGCGGAGACGGCAGAGAACATTCTTGACATGCTCCCGATGGTCAGCAAGGGAGGTAGAGAACACCAGAATATCATCTAAATAAACAATAACGAAAATGTCCAGGTAGTCTTTGAAGACGTCATTGATGAAGTGTTGGAAGGTGGCCGGGGCGTTACACAAGCCGAAGGGCATGACGAGATACTCGTAGTGGCCAAAACGAGTGCGGAAGGCAGTTTTCCACTCATCCCCCTGGCGTATGCGGATGAGGTTGTAGGCTCCCCTCAAATCAAGTTTAGTAAAAATAGTGGCAGAACGAAGTCTTTGGAAAAGCTCAGGAACCAAGGGAAGAGGATAACGGTTCTTTACCGTAATTTTGTTCAGATCCCGGTAATCTACACATGGCCGT
Source organism: Aquarana catesbeiana (assembly GCF_042186555.1). Taxonomy (NCBI): domain Eukaryota; kingdom Metazoa; phylum Chordata; class Amphibia; order Anura; family Ranidae; genus Aquarana; species Aquarana catesbeiana. The sequence continues at coordinate 37,209,020 of NC_133325.1, forward strand.
AGTGAATGGTCCTTCTTCTCCACGAAGAATATTCCCGCCCCGGCAGGTGAGGTAGAAGGGCGAATGAAGCCTTTCTGGAGGCTCTCATCAATATATTCCTTTAGAGCTGCTAATTCTTTCTCAGACAGTGGGAAAATCCGACCAAATGGAATAGCAGCCCCAGAAAGGAGCTCAATGGGGCAGTCGTAAGCCCTGTGTGGAGGTAATGTGTCTGCTCCCCGCTTGCTGAAGACATCAAGGAACTCGTGATAGGCCTCAGGCACCTTTTGGCAGAGCTCAGCATCAACGTCCATACACAACAGGGTGGTGGGTGCAGCAGTGGGATTGGACAGGCAGTGCTTCTGGCAGTAAGATGATTGATACTTGATACTGCCTGATTTCCAGTCCACCGCCGGATTATGGGCCTGTAGCCATGGTAGACCAAGAATGACGGGGTACAGAGGTGAAGAAATGGCATCTAGCCGCAAAAGTTCCTTATGACCAGTAGAGGTCGTAGTTAACAGTGGAGGGGTCTCCTGGGTCACCAATCCGGACTTTATACGGGAGCCGTCAGCCAGAAATACGGTAAGTCCCTGCTCTTTGGGTTGAAGAGGGATACCTTGTTGGACAGCAAATGCCAGATCAATAAAGCAACTGCACGCCCCCGAGTCCACAATTGCAGTAGCTGACACACTTCTCCCTGGGAGCTGAAAGGTAACAGGAAGTGCCAATTGAGCAGAAGTTGCTGGCGGAACCGCCTGACTTGCTGGAGAAGCCGGGAAGGATCCGCGTCCCTTAGCAGGACAAGTCCGTACATAGTGACCCGCCCTGCCGCAGTAGAGGCAGAAGTTGCCTTGAAGACGTCGTGTCCGTTCCTCAGGGGACAGCGACGGGCGAATCAAGCCTAGCCGTGTGGGTGTCACGGTTTCTAATGCGGGAGAGGCCGGCCTGACAGATGTTGGCCGAACAGGAACTGCTGACTTCTCCCGCCTGCGCTCTCGCAGACGACGGTCGATCTGGATAGATAATGTGATTAAGTCTTCCAGGGTACTTGGAGCACCCACACGAGCTAACTCGTCTTTTAAGTCCTCCGATAACCCCAAGCGGAACTGATGTCGCAGAGCAGCGTTATTCCAGTGGGTATCTGCACTCCAGCACCTGAAGTCTCTTATATAGTCCTCGACCGCTCTGCGGCCTTGTCGGAGTGCATGGAGAGAGGACTCGGCAGTAGTGGTTAGTAGAGGGTCCTCGTATATTTTGGACATTGCTTGGAAGAAAGAGGACATATTATTTAGTTGGGAGTCCTTCTTTTCCAACAGACGATGAGCCCAGGTTTGGGGTTCACCTTGAAGTAGGGATATGATGAACCCCACCTTTGTAGTCTCTGCAGAAAAAGTCCGTGGCTGGAGTGAAAAGTAAAGCTGACAGGCATTGCGGAATGCTCTGAACTGGGTCCGATCTCCAGAAAATCTGTCAGGATTAGGTACTCGTGGTTCTGGGGATGTCATCATTGCAGCGGGAATGGCCGAAGAGAGCTGGACTTGCACATGCTCCACCAGACGCACATATTTCTCCTGCAGGGACTTGACCGCTTGAGTAAGGCCTGTGAGGCATTGGCAGACTTCATGTAGGGGAGAGGTTCCTCCTGCAGGCTCAGTCATGGCTGCTTGGTACTGTCACGTACCTGATGGCGAGCCTGACGTGTAGAGGAAGGCCTCCCGTACAACTCCGGCTCAAGGGCCGCTGGTAGTGGAACAGCTGGCGCTGGAGCACGGTGGAGTAAGAGTGCCTATGGAAGTCCCGAAGTCTGAGCAGGAAGTTGCCGGAACACACAGGTGGATGGCTGGACTTGACTGGAAGCAGACAGGAGAGTCGCTGGATCACTGGCAGGTCTCGGCAGCAGAGAGACAGATCAGATGACTCGGCTGGCAGGAACGTGGTCAGGTCACAGACCGAATAGGCAACGGCTAGGCAGATCAGGTACAACAGCAGGCAGGAGGGAGGTCAGGTCACAGGCAGGTTCGGCAGCAGGTAGGCAGATCAGGTACAACAGCAGGCAGGAGAGAGGTCAGGTCACAGGCAGGTTCGGCAGCAGGTAGGCAGATCAGGTACAACAGCAGGCAGGAGAGAGGTCAGGTCACAGGCAGGTTCGGCAGCAGGTAGGCAGATCAGGTACAAACAGCAGGCAGGAGAGGAGTCAGGTCACAGGCCGGAACGATGATCGGAAGTCAACACAGGTAGCAAGAATTCAGGTACACGCTGTAGACCAAGCAGCAACCAGCCAGTACTAAGTCCGTGTTTAAATAGGCCGTCTGGCGCCAGTTCTGATGACAGGCGTGCGCGGACGCGCGCGCACGCGGACGCGCGCACGCGCGGACGCGCGATCGCGAACGCGCGCACTCGCGAACGCGCGATCGCGCATGCGCGATCGCGTATTCGCCGATGCGCCCGTAGTTGTTCTGAGAATCCCTTGCTGGCGCCTGCGCACAGGCGTATGCTTGCAAGCATTAGCTGTATTCTGCGGATGACTTCCCTGACAGTTCCTTCTGCTGTAATGGACGTGCTGGGGGGCATTATGGGAGGGTCTGCACTGAGGGGGGTCTGCACTGAGGGGGTCTGCACTGAGGGGGTCTGCACTGAGGAGGGTCTGCACTGAGGGGGTCTGCACTGAGGGGGTCTGCACTGAGGGGGTCTGCACTGAGGGGGGTCTGCACTGAGGGGTTCTGCACTGATGGAGCGGGGTCTGCACTGATGGAGGGGGGTCTGCACTGAGGGGGGTCTGCACTGATTGAGGGGGTCTGCACTGTGGGGGGTCTGCACTGATTGAGGGGGTCTGCACTGATGGAGGGGGGTCTGCACTGAGGGGGGTCTGCACTGAGGAGGTCTGCACTGATTGAGGGGGTCTGCACTGAGGGGGTCTGTTCTGAATGAGGGGGTCTGCATTGATGGAGGGGGGTCTGCACTGAGGGGGTCTATACTAATAGATGGGGGACCGCACTGAGGGGGGTCTGTATTGAGGGAGAGGGGTCTGTACTGAGGGGGTCTATACTGATGAGGGGGGTCTACACTGAGGGGGTCTAAACTGATGGAGGGGGTCTGTACTTAGTGGGGGGGTCTGTACTGAGGGAGGAGGATCTATACTGCTGGAGGGGTGGTCTGTACTTAGTGGGGGTGGGGGTCTGTACTGAAGGGGGACCATAGTTGGTGGAGGGGGGTGACACTATTTTTTTTCCGTATCAGGTGACACCAGCTGTAGTGACGCCACTGGCTCTTGTCTCTGCAGCAATTTAACTTTAATGTACAGGAGGGGCGTTAACTATATACAGGAGGAGGGGGGGAAACTATATACAGGAGGAGGGGGGGTTACGTATATACAGGAGGGGGGGTAGCTATGTACAGGAGGGGGAGGGTTAACTATATACAGGAGGGGGAGGGTTAACTATATACAGGAGAGGGATTAACTATATACAGGAGGGGGGGTTAACTATATACAGGAGGGGGGAGGGTTAACTATGTACAGGAGAGGGGAGGGTTAACTATGTACAGGAGAGGGGGTTAACTATGTACAGGAGGGGTTACTATGTACGGGGGGGACTATGTACAGGGGGGTAACTATGTACAGGGGGGGTAACTATGTACAGGGGGGGTAACTATGCACAGGGGGTAACTATGCACAGGGGGTAACTATGTACAGGGGGGTAACTAGGGGGAGAGGGGAAACTTTTACAGGGGGAGGGGGTAACTATGTACAGGGGGGGTAACTATGGCTCTGCCTGCGACACTGATTTAAGGACTGAGGCTGGGAACACTGGTGTAAAGACTGACTGTGCTGGGGCACCTGATGCAAGGAGGGACTCTTCTTGGGGGCACCTGATGCAAGGAGGGACTCTGCTGGGGGCACCTGATGCAAGGAGGGACTCTGCTGGGGGCACCTGATGCAAGGACGGACTCTGCTGGGGACACCTGATGCAAGGACGGACTCTGCTGGGGACACCTGATGCAAGGCCGGACTCTGCTGGGGACACCTGATGCAAGGACGGACTCTGCTGGGGACACCTGATGCAAGGACGGACTCTGCTGGGGACACCTGATGCAAGGACGGACTCTGCTGGGGACACCTGATGCAAGGACGGACTCTGCTGGGGACACCTGATGCAAGGACGGACTCTGCTGGGGACACCTGATGCAAGGACGGACTCTGCTGGGGACACCTGATGCAAGGACGGACTCTGCTGGGGACACCTGATGCAAGAACGGACTCTGATGGGGACACCTGATGCAAGGATAGACTCTGCTGGGGGCACCTGATGCAAGGAAGGGCTCTGCTGGTGGCAGGCGACGTGGCTAGTGACACGCTCAGGGATCCCACTGATTCAGCATTATGGTGAGTTGAATGATTTCATTTTACATTACAATGTAATGATAGAAATAATGCACTTCAACCATCCTGACAACATAACAATCATGGTGCCGGGATGATTGAAGCGCTAACACCAGGTGTTTGGCGTATCTTTATCTGCTGATTGTTAAACTTTCTAGAATACACATATTTGTATTGCTGTGTAGTATCTGGGGCTGCTGTCCCTCCATCCTTCTCCCCCTTTCCCTCTCCATCCCTCATTCATCTCAGACTCTAACCACACCCCCTTTGAACCACGCCCATTTAAGCCATGCCCACTATTTCACGTAAACCATGCCCACTTTTCGACGCAGTTTTATTTTTTATTACTATGCCACACCTACAAATGCATGCTCCGCCTCCTAATTATTATGTAGCTCCAACTACAGCCAAAAAAGTGCCCCCCAAATTTTTTTTGCAATGTTGGCAACTATGTCATACGTGTGTGGTGGCAACCAGGTGAGGAGTACAAAGACAAGTGTGTTTTGTCTACAGTCAAGCATGGTGGTGGGAATGTCATGGTCTGGGGCTGCATGAGTGGTGTCTTGCCGAGAAAGTTCCCTCGGCGGATAAGTTCCCCCCTGTACTGCGCAGGCACAGCGCCTGCGCAGTACCAACTAGTAGCAGCCGCCGGAGATAGCCGAACGACAAAATCTACAATCAGCTGTACACGGCGCCTGCGCTCTGGGTCCAGGTTCCTTCCCCACCATCCAAGTGGACCTAGAGGGGGAATCTAAAAGAGCCGAGCGAACCGAGGCCGTGCCCGAAGCGTGGCGAGCGAAGCGAGCCCGCGAGGGGCCCTCTTACAGGCGCCGTGTACAGCTGATTTTCCCCTATTTATCTTTGGCTATTTCCGCCGGATCCTACTGCGCAGGCGCAGCGCCTGCGCAGTAGAGGGGGGTCCTTATCCGCCGAGCGGAACTTTCTCGGCAGAACACCGGCACTGGGGAGCTACAGTTCATCGAGGGAACCATGAATGTCAACATGTACTGTGATATACTGAAGCAGAGCATGATCCCCTCCCTTCGGAGACTGGGCTGCAGGGCAGTATTCCAACATGATAACGACCCCAAACACATCTCCAAGATGACCACTGCCTTGCTAAAGAAGCTGAGGATAAAGGTGATGGACTGGCCAAGCATGTCTCCAGACCTAAACCCTATTGATCATCTGTGGGGCATCCTCAAATGGAAGATGGAGGAGCGCAAGGTCTCTAATATCCACCAGTTCCGTGATGTCATCATGGAGGAGTGGAAGAGGACTCCAGTGGCAACCTGTGAAGCTCTGGTGAACTCCATGCCCAAGAGGGTTAAGGCAGCGCTGGAAAATAATGGCGGCCACACAAAATATTGACACTTTGGGCCCAATTTGGACATTTTCACTTAGAGGTGTACTCACTTTTGCATAGCTGCCAACTGTCCCGGATTTCCCGGGACATTCCCGGGACTTGGACTTCATTCCCGGATTTGTGGTGTCCCGGGAAATGTCCCGAATTTGAATCCGCCGCCGCCGCTAGAGGTCGGCGGCCGGCGGAGACATTGTCTCCGCCGGCCGCCATTTTGTTGAAGTTCAGGAAGATGGCTGGGGGGGGCAAGACGAAGCTTCTGCGTCGCCACCCACCCCCTGCCCCGCTCCGCCTCGGCCCGCCCCGCTCCGCCTCGACCCGCTCCGCCTCGGCCCGCCTACCCCCCGCCCCGCTGCCAGTCTGATATGGAAAGGGGCGGGGGTTCTAGGTGGGGGGGAGCGCGCGCACCGCTGTGGGACACCTGAGGTGAGTGGGGGGGGCACTAGGGACACCTGATGTGAGGGGGGGGGCACTGGGGACACCTGATGTGAGGGGGGGGCACTGGGGACACCTGATGTGAGGGGGGGGGCACTGGGGACACCTGATGTGAGGGGGGGGCACTGGGGACACCTGATGTGAGGGGGGGCACTGGGGACACCTGATGTGAGGGGGGGCACTGGGGACACCTGATGTGAGGGGGGGGCACTGGGGACACCTGATGTGAGGGGGGGCACTGGGGACACCTGATGTGAGGGGGGGGCACTGGGGACACCTGATGTGAGGGGGGGCACTGGGGACACCTGATGTGAAGGGGGGGGCACTGGGGACATCTGATGTGAGGGGGGGGCACTGGGGACACCTGATGTGAGGGGGGGGCACTGGGGACACCTGATGTGAGGGGGGGGGCACTGGGGACACCTGATGTGAGGGGGGCACTGGGGACACCTGATGTGAGGGGGGGCACTGGGGACACCTGATGTGAGGGGGGGGGCACTGGGGACTCCTAATGTGAGGGGGGGCTCCGCCGGGGACTCCTGATGTGAGGGGGGGCTCCGCCGGGGACTCCTGATGTGAGGGGGAGCTCCGCCGGGGACTCCTGATGTGAGGGGGAGCTCCGCCGGGGACTCCTGATGTGAGGGGGAGCTCCGCCGGGGACTCCTGATGTGAGGGGGAGCTCCGCCGGGGACTCCTGATGTGAGGGGGAGCTCCGCCGGGGACTCCTGATGTGAGGGAGGGCTCCGCCGGGGACTCCTGATGTGAGGGGGGGCTCCGCCGGGGACTCCTGATGTGAGGGGGGGCTCCGCCGGGGACTCCTGATGTGAGGGGGAGCTCCGCCGGGGACTCCTGATGTGAGGGGGAGCTCCGCCGGGGACTCCTGATGTGAGGGGGAGCTCCGCTTGGGACTCCTGATGTGAGGGGGGGGCTCCGCCAGGGACTCCTGATGTGAGGGGGGGGCTCCGCCGGGGACTCCTGATGTGAGGGGGGGCTCCGCCGGGGACTCCTGATGTGAGGGGGAGCTCCGCCGGGGACTCCTAATGTGAGGGGGGGCTCCGCCGGGGACTCCTGGTGTGAGGGGGGGCTCCGCCGGGGACATCTGATGCAAGGATGGACGGCTGGTGACACGCTCAGGGCTCCCACTGATTCTGCATTATGGTGAGTTGAATGATTTCATTTTATATTACAATGTAATAATAGAAATAATGCACTTCAATCATCCTGACACCATAACAACCATGGTGTCGGGATGATTGAAGTGCTAACACCAGGTGTTTGGAGTATCTTTATCTGCTGGTTGTTAAACTTTGTTGTTAAACTTTCTAGAATACACATATTTTTATTGTGTAGGATCTGGGGCTGCTGTCCCGTCATTTCCCTCTCTCTCCCCCTCTCTCCCCCTCTCCATACCTGTCTATTTTTGCTAGGCCACGCCTGCTGACGAATGCCCCGCCCCCTAATTATTGGACAGCTCCGCCTACAGCCACAAAAGTGTCCCACATTTTTTTTTTACAATGTTGGCAACTATGCTTTTGTTGCCAGCGGTTTAGACATTAATGGCTGTGTGTTGAGTTATTTTGAGTGGACAGCAAATTTACACTGTTATACAAGCTGTACACTCGCTACTTTACATTGTAGCAAAGTGTAATTTCTTCAGTGTTAGAAGAAAAATATTACAGCGCACACATGCAAAAAAACATTCACCTCCAGCAAGGCTAGTTTAAAAACACCTAAACATTCTCAAAAAGACCTTTTCAAAAATATGGGGATTTGGTCACACCATATTGCTATATGGTGCTAAGCCCACTTACTGCGACAAAGTACCCCATGATTAGTGGGTCCTACACTTTCCATAGATTTGTGAGATCCTGCTTCCCTGAACCAGGAGAGCTACACTCTTCTAAATGGGAGAATTTAAAGGTCTCCACCTATGACACAAGTGGACACTAATGAGAGGTACTTAATGAGGGAGTGGGGTGCTCCTATCCCAAAAGGATTTGGTCAGAATCCATACAATACACAAACAAGATATTTGGGGGGCACACCTTCACATCAAAACTGGTGCAGCCATAAGACCATACAATAGAAGAAAAATATTAGCTTAGCACCATATAGCAATATGGTGTGACCAAATCCCCATATTTTTGAAAATGTCTTTTTGAGAATGTTTAGGTGTTTTTAAACTAGCCTTGCTGGAGGTGAATGTTTTTTTGCATGTGTGCGCTGTAATATTTTTCTTCTATTGTATGGTCTTATGGCTGCACCAGCTTTAATGTGAAGGTGTGCCCCCCAAATATCTTGTTTATTTCTTCAGTGTTGTCACATGAAAATAAAATATTGACAAAAATATGACGGGTGTACTTACTTTTGTGAGAGACTGTATATGCGGGTGTGGAATACATTCTCGACCTGCAGAAAAAATGTACAGATATGCAAAGGTGCCACCAAAGTGTAAGTAGAGGCAAAACTTTATTAAAGCAGAACTTGTCATTTTTTCATCTTTCTATCTATGTAATCTTCTGCCCTTGTTGTTGTTTTAACTTTGGATAGTAAAGCTCTTTTTTTTCTGCCAGTAAATACCTTATACAGCCCACTTCCTGTTTCTTGTCTGGTCATTAGCCTAGGCTTATGACATCATGCACAGCTCTCTCTCTCTCTCACTCTGTGAGAGTTTGCCAGGAAGGGAGGGGGGATGAGTCATAAGAGGGCCAATGAGAGCTGCAGAGCTGGAGGTGTGCCTCTGTGTAAATCCAGGAAGTGAACAGGCAGCAGCTTCAGCTGCCCACAGTTAAAATGGATGCAGCCAGACTCAGTGGAGGGAGATTTCTGGAGCATAATTGGCAAGTACAGAATCACAGTATATATAAAATAATATGCAAAGTGGTTGGAGGGAAGCTTCAGAAAGGCAAAGATGTTTTCATTACAAATTATGTGAGCAGACTGCAGTTCCCAATTGTCAGTGCCCCATGCATTGGCAGACGAACACATTTTTTTTGCACACGCCAAACCACGTGGTGCCGTAGCATCATTCGGCTCACTGCTTCCTACATGCAGACCGCAGCCCGCAATAGCGTGAGCCGCGCCTAAACTGTAAAGCAGACAGAATTCCGTCCAAGCCAATCCTGCAACAGATCCGTTTTATATATATATATATATATATATATATATATATATATATATATATATATATATATACGTTGTGCCATTTGCAGCATGGCCAGATTCCTACAACATGCCAAGAAATTCAGGGATAAAGTTCCTATACGTCTGCTGTCATCTACAGTAACCAATAAGTACTGCAGCTGATCTGGCTGTCTCAATAAAGTTGTTGTTGTTCCATGGATGAGAGCCTCATGCTGTCAGGAAGTGAGCTCTCTAGTGGTGATCTCCTCCCTGATCTGGGCACAGAAGGAGTCACACAGCACACTGACAGCTCTACAGCCATCCTGCAGTGTGCACCGCTCATCCCTGACTGTAAGTACAGGAACGCCTGTCAATGGCTCTGCTCCTGCAATGTACACACTGGGGGGAGATTTACTAAAACTGGAGAGTGCGAAATCTGGTGCAGCTCTGCACAGAAACCAATCAGGTTTGTTAGTCAAAGCGGAGAAACTGAAGTTAGAAGCTAATTGGCTACCATGCAGAGCTGCACCAGATTTTGCACTCTCCAGTTTTAGCAATTCAACTTCAGTACATAGTTCAGATGTACTGGTGCAATGCTGCCTCCCCCCCCCCCTTTTTTTTTTTTTTAATTATTATTATTATTTAAAAAAAAAAAATTATATATATATATAATTTTTTTTTTGGCTATATATATTTTTTATTATTTTTTGTGTTTTTTTTTTTTTTTATATTATGTTTTAGCAATTCAACCTTAGTACATGCTGCAACTGGTGCAATGTATTTTTTTTTACTTGCTTGTTGCTTAGATAGTGATATATATACCCTGTCACCAGAAAACCCACCAAATGAGTATTAAAGTGATTGTAAAGTATGTTTTTTTTTTTAAATAACAAACATATCATACTTGCCTCCACTGGGCAGCTCGTTTTGCACAGAGTCGCCCCCGAACTTTGTCTTCTGGGGTCCCTCGGCAGCTGTCTTGGTTCCTTCCCACATCAGATAAGGGGCTTCCCCAAGGGGGTCACCTTGCGGGTGCGCTCCCGAGTCCAGCATTTGTGTCCACAGACAGGAATGCCGGACTTGGCCCCGCCCCCCGCGTCATTGGATTTGATTGACAGCAGCGGGAGCCAATGGCTGCGCTGCTATCAGTCAATCGAATCAAGAGCCGAGAACCCCGTGGAGAGAGGGACAGCGCATCCCCGCTGGGTCAAGTTCCAGGGCTCAGGTAAGTAAAACGGGGGGGCTGGGGGGGCCGGTCACTGCCAGGTGTTTTTTCACCTTAATGCATAGGATTCGTTAAGGTGAAAAAACACGAAGGTTTACAACCCCTTTTAAAATGGTTGTAAACCCTTACAGACCGCTTTTACCTACAGGTAAGCCTAGATTAAGGCTTACCTGTAGGTCCAAGAAATATCTCCAAAACCTACACGGTTTAGGAGATATTTCCAAAAGACAGGCACTGATGTCTACGGCGCATGCACCGTAAACAACGGCGCACTGAGCGTGCCATCTCTAACGGCGATCATGCCATTAGTGGTGGCACCAGTGCGCGGGAGTGACGTCATCGCGGCTCTGGCCAATCACCGCGCCGGAAGCCGGGATACCCGGAAAGAAGATGGACGCTTCGTAGGAGAACATCGGTAACATCGCAGGCTCCTTTGTCAGGTAAGTCAGCAGCTGCAGTATTTTGAAGCGTGTTGGGTACCAATTTACTTTGGGTAATGTTATCTTTTACAATATAAAAAAAAAATATATTGTACGTAGCTTTCTGAAATCACAGCACCTAACTTTACTGTTCTGTCTTATTTTTTTTTAATGAAAAAAAGTGTACTTTTTCCAGAAAAAATTTGTAAGACCACTGCGCAAATACGGTGTGACATAAAGTATTGCAACAACTGCCATTTTATTCTGTAGGGTGTCTGAAAAAAAAAAAAAAAAATATATATATATATATATATATATATATATATATATATATATATATATATATATATATATATATATATATATATATATATATATATATATATATATATATATATATATATTGTATGTTTGGGGGTTCTAAGTAATTTTCTAGCAAAAAGAAAAACTGATTTTAACATGTAAGCACCAAGTCTGAAAAATAGGCTTGGTCCAGGCTTTGCAACCACTTAAAGGGAGGATTATAACCCCTGTAAGCTTTTTCTTTGCCACCTGTGTCCCATTGCGGATATTTACCTTCACTTCCTGTCTCATAATCAAACAGGAAGTGAGAGGAAATTCCTTGGGGACCCCCAGGTCATCAGAGCCAGTGTTCCCACAGGAAGATTTCCCCTCTCTTACTTTTTACAACCTCAAAATTTTGATTAAATTTTACTTTTACTGATAGTGGTAAACTGGACTCGTAGAGGGTAAATCTCTCTAACGGTAGCACAGACAGAAATGAAAGCCTGACAGGGGTTGTAATCAAAAGAAATGGATAATATATGTATCATCGCATAGTGGTCATGCGGATACAGAATAGTTATGTGTGCCACGTCTAATATGAATAGATTGGGAAAACAAGAAAGTGTGGGCAGGCACCAAGACTTTATAGGCACAATAAGGATACTATATTATTAAAAGTATTGTTTTTATTTCAAAAATATTATATTAAAAAACGGGAAAGGACAAAAAGATAAAAACTAGGTATGACATACAATATGAACAGAATATGCACTCCATACACAATAGGTCAGTTAGTGTAGAAAGAACAAAAAGATTGTAAGAACAACAAAAGACCAACACATCTTATTGATCTATATAGTTACAATACAAATTGTAGGGTTCAAACACTATGTGATGGTGGCAGTCAAATTCTGTGTAAGCTCATAAGCTCGACATGTTACGCGCCTTGTGCGCTTCTTCAGGAGCATAGAGTGGAAAAAACTGTAATAAATGATACAATATTATCAGAATTTCCAGAACATTTTTTGTATGTACATTAACGTATACACCAAGAAGGAAGGAATTAGTAAATAAAATAAGTAAATGGAGGCTGTCTAGAGAAAGCACCAAGGGAGCATCAACCCTGCAGTAATCAGGCGGAGAAAAGGCAATGTGGGGGCAGGTGTAACATAGTACAAATCTATAATAAAGAGTAAGAAAAGTAGAGAAGTGCAATATGAACTAATTAATAGGTAAAGTCAGGGGAGGGGAAGGAGGGGCAAGGGAGGAGTGAGATGGGCAGAAGGGAGGGGGGAGGGGAGGGAGGAAAAGGAGGAAGGAAAGGGGGGGGGGGGAAATTAGGCGGGAATAGGGGAGGGAAGGGGGAGAAAGGGGAGGGAGGGGTTAGGAAAAGAGTGGCAGGAAGAAAGGAAGGAAGAAGGAGGAAGGGAGGGGGGGGGGGGAAAGGGGGGGGGGGGGAAAGGGGAAGGGGGGAGAGAGGAGGGGGAATACAGGGAAGGGAGAGTGGGGGGGTGGGGAGAGAGGAGGAGAAAGGATGGGAGTGAAGGAAAAGGAGGGGGGGAGGGGAGAACACTAACAGGGACGGAGGAGGAGGAGGGGGAGAAAAGGGGGGGGTTGGGGGGGAAAAAGGGGAGGGAGGAAAAAAGGGGGCCGGAGACGGAAAAGAAGGGGGGAGGAGGAGGGGGGGGGAAGGGGGGGAGGGGGGAGAGAGGGATTAGGGTAAGTATTAAGTATAATCTATAGGTAATATATGTAGAGGTAATTCCCAGTATATTGAATGGGGATGGCATATGTATTTAAAGGTGATTAGAAGGGGCAAAGATACACTTACCCTAGTCAATGTAGAAACTCATAATTAGGAAGGATAAAAACCCACAAACGTAACCGACTCTTTAGTAGATAGTAATAATTCCCAGCATTTTGGTGGAGAAGGCAGGGGAAAGAAACGGAAATGCTGTCGATCAAGGACAGGCTTGTAAATTTCATCAAGATATATGAACATTAAAGTTCCTTGCGGAGCTATGTAGTTCCCCCAATCTTGCTGAGTCTGTTAGATAAGTAGAAAGATTGTCATATATAATAGAATCTGGACTGGGTGAAATTGAAGAGGGATGCTGGAAGTGTGGACTTACCTAATTGTAGAACATATAGGAGTAAAGGAACAGAAGTGGGTGGTGGAGCGTAACGCCGCTATCTCACCACAGGTAGTAGTTTGTAGAATCAGTACACAGAGAGACGCCATGACGGCGTCTCTTGTACACCCGCCCCGCCTGTAGTCACCAATCGGCAAGCCCGACGTGACGTCATTCAGGCCGGCCGCTGGCGCGTACTGCGCATGACCCAATCACCGGCGCATATCAAAACAGCTGACAGCGCGCCGGGGAGAGGGGCGGCAGTCGCGTCTAGGTAACCAAGCAACCAGAGGGGGCCGGATCTGGAGCACAGACCGCTCATCCCCCTGTGGGCAAGTCATCCAATGGCGCAAAGAGGGGCAGACAGAGGGGCGGTCCAATACCCTGCATCCAATGGATCTGGATGCAGGGAGGTCCGACACCACGCATCTGCCCATCCATGTCGGCCAACGGATGTCCGTCCACAATGGAAAGGGGGGGGAGAGAGAGGAACGGCGCAGACACGGCCGCACCGACTTGGCAGCCATGGGATACCGAACGCGCCACCATCCACAGTCATAGTAGAGGTGGCGCTGGGCGGCCGCACATTGCCCCTAGTGGCCCCACCATAGCGCTGCAGATGGAAGCTTTACCCCAGGTGGTATAGACAATCTCCATGATACATCTGTAAATACAATGAACACATGAAATTACAAATTATAAGAACCGTATATATTCATATAAATATGAGTATCAAAATAAAGGTGGTTGTAATCACTCTTCACTCTCCACCTTTTTTTATTTATACTTTATTTGAACAAGCTGAAGTTGGAAGCGGATTGGTTACTATGCAGAGCTGCACCAGTTTTAGTAAACCCCCACTTTGTGTCCATGCACATGTATGCCCCGTACACAGGGTCGGATTTTCCAATGGAAAATGTGTGATTGGACCTTGTTGTCGGAAATTCCGACCGTGTGTGGGCTCCATCACACATTTTCCATCGGATTTTCCAACACACAAAGTTTGAGAGCAGGATATAAAATTTTCCGACAACAAAATCCGTTGTCGGAATTTCCGATCATGTGTACACAAATCCGACGCACAAAGTGCCACGCATGCTCAGAATAAATAAAGAGATGAAAGCTATTGGCCACTGCCCCGTTTATAGTCCGGACGTACGTGTTTTACGTCACCGCGTTCAGAACGATCGGATTTTCCGACAACTTTGTGTGACCATGTGTATGCAAGACAAGTTTGAGCCAACATCCGTCGGAAAAAATCCTAGGATTTTGTTGTCGGAATGTCCGATCAATGTCCGACCGTGTGTACGGGGCAGTAGGCTTCTGCAGGCGTATTAACCACTTGCTTACCGGGCTCTTACACTCCCCTCCTGCCCAGACCAATTTTCAGCTTTCAGCGCTGTCACACTTTGAATGACAATTGGGCGGTCATACAACACTGTACTCAAATTACATTTTTATCATTTTTTTTCACACAGATAGAGCTTTCTTTTGGTGGTATTTAATCGCTGCTGGGTTTTTTATTTTTTGCTAAATAAAACAAAAAAGACCAAAAATTTTGAAAAAAAAAACAAACAAAACTGTTTCATAGTTTGTTATAAAATTTTGAAAACGGGTAATTTTTCTCCTTCATTTGATGTGCGCTGATAGGCAGCACTGATGGGCACTGATAAGGTGGCACTGGTAGGTGGCACTGATTATGAGACAATGATGGGCATTGATTGGCAGCACTGGTGGGTACTGGTAGGTGGCACTGGTGGGCACTGGCAGCTGACACTGGTGGTGTTTATTTTTTGCTAAATAAAACAAAAAAAACGAAAATTTTGAAAAAACAAAACAAAACTGTTTCATAGTTTGTTATAAAATTTTGAAAACAGGTAATTTTTCTCCTTCATTGATGAAGCTGCACTGATGGGTGGCACTGGTAGGTGACACTGATAGGGAGCACTGACCTGTGACACTGATTATGAGACAAGGATGGGCATTGATTGGCAGCACTGGTGGGTACTGATAGGTGGCACTGATGGGTGGCACTGGTAGGTGACACTGATGGGCAGCACTGATCTGTGGAACTGATTATGAGACAGTGATGGGCAATAGATGGCAGCACTGGTGGGTACTGATAGGTGGCACAGTGGGCACTGGCAGTTGACACTGGTGGACACAGAAAATGCAGCCGCAGCTTTCTGTGTGAGGGACCGATGTCCCTCTGACAGAAGCCGGTAATCAGCTTTTTTTTTTTCCCTCACGCTGACAGCGTCAGGGAAAACAAAATGCCGTTTACCGAGCTTCTGTTTACATCACGTGATCAGCCGTCATTGGCTGACAGCTGATCACGTGGTAAGGGGTCAGGATCGACCCCTTACTTGGACCTGTGATCAGCCGAGTCTCATAGACTCGGTGATCACAGAGCGCGCCGCACGCGGCTCGAAGGGATGCACAGACAGTGCTTGCACGGGAGGACGTCCTCCCGGCAATTAGGGCCCGCATCGTCTTTCAGCTATAGCGCGGGCGGCAAGCAGGTAAAAGTGTTTACAGGCTGAAAAAAATAAAAACGCACCGCCAGTGCAGCGTGTTCGGGAGAGGAGCTTTTGTGGAGAAATAAAAACCACTGAATGTGTCTGAATGCATGCAAGCGTTTCCGAATGCACCTAAACGCTAGGTATATTTAGCACTTGAGCATTCATTCAAACCATTGGCCAGAAAAAAATGAATATTTATTTATAAATGAATTTATGCTTGCTGTGGGGGCACCCAGCAGGAGGGAGGGGCCTGGAGCGCCGGTGTTTCGGCAGATTAGGCGACCCATCGGAATTTGGTAACGGAAGCAGCGTTCTGCCGCCGCCATCTTGCTACACCCCACACTCCTCCACAGTAAGGATACAGTGAGAAGGTGCCAAGCGGACATCTTGTTACACCCACCGGAGTCTCGCATTTCACACTTATTTTTAACAGTAAATTCAGCTTATATAGTGGGATACGGGATTTTCAAATCCCTCAGACTGTTTTGATGTTGATTTTTTTTCAAAGCAGTGGTGTTCTGTCAGATTAGCAAACCTGTGAGATCAGCAGGCTTCTTTTAAAAAATTCTATCTAAACAGTCTAACGGATTGTTATATACTGTATTGCACTATATAAGCTCGGTTTACTGTTAAATATAAGTGTGAAATGCAAAATACCCGGTGGGTGTAACAAGATGTCCGCTTTCCCCCTTCTCACTTACTGTGGAGGAGTGCGGGGTGTAGCAAGATGGGGACGACGAAACGTCACTTTAAGCTCATTTACTAAGCTCTGGAGCTTATTTTGTCTTTAGTAAATCAACCACCCAATGCGACGATGCATCTAAAATAAGGCGTGTAATGAAAAGGGGAAAAGTTTTTGTTTTCAAAAATGTACCGTATTTATCGGCGTATAACACGCACTTTTTTCCCCTTAAAATCAGGGGAAAATCGCGGGTGCGTGTTATACGCCGATCCCCTGCGATCCTGACCTGTCAGAATTAAAAAATCGCTGACCGCGATTTGAAAATGGCGCCGCCGGCGCCGAAATACACAGTGCCGGTCCTCGGCTCTTCTCGGCGGCTTTCGGTTTCACTCGAGCGCCGCCCGAACCTAGCCGAGTATACTCGGCTAGTTTCGGATAGCTCCGCTCACCGTCCGAGTGGAACCGAAAGTGAACGAGAGCCGCCGAGAAGAGCCGAGGACCGGCTCTGTGTATTTCGGCGCCGGCGGTGCCATTTTCAAATCGCGGTCGGCGATTTTGAAGCTCACAGGCTTCAGCAAGGCTGGACTGGGGCAAGGCTGGACTGGGGCAAGGCTGGACTGGGGCAAGGCTGGACTGGGGCAAGGCTGGACTGGGGCAAGGCTGGACTGGACACTGGGGAAGGCTGCACTGACATGGCTGCACTAGCAAGGCTGCACTGACATGGCTGCACTGGGCAAGGCTGCACTGACAAGGCTGCACTGGGCAAGGCTGCACTGACATGGCTGGACTGGGGCAAGGCTGCACTGACATGGCTGCACTGACATGGCTGCACTGACATGGCTGCACTAGCATGGCTGCACTGACATGGCTGCACTGGGGAAGGCTGCACTGACAAGGCTGCAATGATGGGCATTTAAATGTAAGTTTTTTTCCCTTCAACTTCCCTCCTAAAAGTTTTTTTTTCCTTAAAATTCCCTCCTAAATTGAGGTGCGTGTTATACGCCGATAAATACGGTAATTAACATGTTGATTAGGGTAGAAACAAGGAACCAGGGAAGGCAAAAAATGTAAGCCGATAAACGTCAACCTAAGGCTCCATTCACACTCCATAGCCATGCAACTCTGGAGTGCGACGTTGACGCAGCTTTAGATGGATGCGACTTGGATGCAGCTTTGGCTTTGACCAATGATAAGGGACGTGTGTTGCATGTATAACATTCAGGGGCGACTTTCATGTGACTTATTTTTAGGGTATACATTGCAGTCTATGGCACTCGGGTCGCATGAAAGTCGCACCAAAGTAGTGCAGGAGTCTTTTACAAGTTGCTGCGACTTTAAGTCGCACATACACTATATTGTAAAAAAAGTATTGTTGCGCCTGCTTTTACAGCCACATAAAAAGTGAAAATAAAGGTGCGCCTTTCTAAACACTTCTTTCTAAAAACATGTGGAGTCGACCATAAGGCCGGACCCCGAGGTAGCAGCCCAGGCCCCGAACAGACCTCACCAACACCTTTTCCTCCAACTGGGCATGAACCTCTGGAAATCAATTCCTTCCATCTGCCCATAACCTACAGCAGTGACCGATCGATTCAGTCCAGCACGATCTACACCTCCTCTTCTAAGCTACATGAACTTTATTGGCATCCCAGTGTAAAGCCTCATAAACACAATCGCATTTTCTGCAGGGAATTGTGTGATGACAGACTGTTGGCCTAAAATCCGACTGTTTGTATGCTCCATCGGAAAATTGTTGTCCAACTTTCGGCCAACAAATGTTGGATGGCAGGCTGGTACATTTTCGGGGCGGACAACGGTCTGTTGTCAGATTTTCGTATCGCGTGTACACAAGTCCGTCACACAAATGTCCAAAGTACAAACACGCATGCTCAGAATCAATGCTCACCAAACACGACATTAGCAGAAGGTGCCCAAAGGGTGGCGCTGAAAGAGCTGAGATTCCTCGTAGTACGTCACTACGTTCGTGTTTGTTGGCCGACAATTGTGTACCGTTTGTATGCAAGACAAGTTCCCGGCACACGCCCTTCAGACCAAAGTCTGACGCTCTCTTGGCCAATAATCTGATCGTGTGTACGAGGCTTTAGTCTGTAGGGTTCAATATTGAGTTGGCCCGCCCTTTGCAGCTATAACAGCTTCAACTCTTCTGGGAAGGCTGTCCACAAGGTTTAGGAGTGTGTCTATGGGAATGTTTGATCATTCTTCCAGAAGCGCGTTTGTGAGGTCAGGCACTGATGTTGGATGAGAAGGCCTGGCTCGCAGTCTCCGCTCTAATTCATCCCAAAGGTGTTCTGTCGGGTTGAGGTCAGGACTCTGTGCAGGCCACTCAAGTTCCTCCACCCCAAACTCGCTCATCCGTGTCTTTTTGGACCTTGATTTGTGCACTGGTCCAAATCTTTTGGTGGAGGGGGGATTATGGTGTGGGGTTGTTTTTCTAGGGTTTGGGCTTGGCCCCTTAGTTTCAGTGAAGGTGTCAGCATACCAAGACATTTTAGATAATTTCATGCTCCCAACTTTGTGGGAATAGTTTAGGTGGCCCCTTCCTGTTCCAACATGACTGCCCACCAGTGCACAAAGCAAGGTCCATAAAGACATGGATGAGCGAGTTTGGGGTGGAGGAAGTTAACTGGCCTGCACAGAGTCCTGACCACAACCTGATAGAACACCTATGGGATGAATTAGAGCGGAGACTGTGAGCCAGGCTTTCTCGTCCAACATCAGTGCCTGGCCTCACAAATGCACTTCTGGAAGAATGGTCAGACATCCCCATAGACACACTCCTAAACCTTGTGGACAGTCTTCCCAGAAGAGGTGAAACTGTTATAGCTGCAAAGGGTGGGCCAACTCAATATTGAACCCTATGGACTAATGCCCTGTACACACGATCGGACACACAAAATTCATCGGATTTTTTCCGACGGATTTTGGGCCAAACTTGTTTTGCATACACACGGTCGCACAAAGTTGTGGGAAAATCCGATCGTTCTGAACGCGGTGGCGTAAAACACGTACGTCGGGACTATAAATGGGGCAGTAGCTCTCTTAATTTATTCTGAGCATGCATGGCACCTTGTGCGTCGGATTTGTGTACACACGATCGGAATTTAAACAGTCGGATTTTGTTGTCGGAAAATTTTATAGCCTGCTCTCAAACTTTTTGTGTGTCGGAAATCCCGATGGAAAAAGTCCAATGGAGCCCGCACACGATCGGAATTTCCGACAACAAGCTCCGATCGCACATTTTCCGTCGGAAAGTCGGACCCTGTGTACGGGGCATAAGACTGGGATGCCATTAAACGTCATGTGCGGGTAAAGTCAGGCGTCCCAATACTTTTGACACTATAGTGTATATGAACGGTTGACATTGAAAAACATGGGGTGCAACAAACCATACGTAAGTGTGAATGGAGCTTTAAGGAGGACTGCACTGACCGCCTGCACATTGCTGCAATATTTGGTTTTCTTTAAAGCCCAATCTATGTTTTTAATTCTTTTATTTTATTTTTTAGGTTATCGTTGACCTCCTCAGGAGCCTTTTGTCTTTCTTCCTGAGGACGACCTAAACTTCAGCAGCAAGTTAGTGTCCTGTGAACTATAATATTGTGTAATATCAGTTATCTCTTCGATGACTAAGATGAGTTTTTTATGTGACACAATGAAGATTTCAACATGTCTTTTAGCCAGTGATTGTATATAAAATCAATGGAAGGCTAAGGGTGGCCACACATGTCACAATCTAGTTGTTCAATCCATTTTTGATTTATCAGCAGTAGTGTGAGGGCATGCCTGGCTGACGTGGATCGTTTGGGCAAGCTTTCATACCAAGAAAGGAAGTTTAGGGTCGTTGTCCTGCTGGAAGGTGAACCTCCGCCCCAGTCTCAAGTCTTTTGCCGACTCTAACAGGTTTTCTTCTAAGATTGCCCTGTATTTGGCTCCATCCATCTTCCCATCAACTCTGACCAGCTTCCCTGTCCCTGCTGAAGAAAAGCATCCCCACAACATGACGCTGCCACCACCATGTTTCACGGTGGGGATGGTGTGTTCAGGGTGATGTGCAGTGTTAGTTTTCCGCCACACATAGCGTTTTACTTTTAGGCCAAAAAGTTAAACTTTGGTCTCATCTTGTCAGAAACCACGAAATCACACTTGTTTACTAATAAAAGTAAAAAAAACAAACATAGTCAAAACATAGCCAAAGTTCAGTAACCGGAACGGATAGTCAGCCAAGTCAGAAGGTCAGGGATCAATGTAGTGGAACAGCAAGCAGGATCTGGAGCCAGAAGGGATGTCAGCAAAGCAAGTCTTCAAACAGGATCGCAGGAGAACGTTTCTGCGATGTTGACCGAGGCGCAGGCAGAGATCCTCTGTACTGGACGGCTTAAGTAGGCAGGACTGACGAGCAGGATATCATCAACAGCTGAGTAACTGTGGAGAGATAGGAGCTGGCAATTAGCCAACTGAGCCCAACCCTGACACATCTGACCAGAGCACCTTCTTCCACATGTTTGCTGTGTCCCCCACATGGCTTCTCACAAACTGCAACAGGACTTCTTATGGCTTTTTTTCAACGATGTCTTTCTTCTTGTCACTCTTCCATAAAGGGCAGATTTGTGGAGAACACGACTAATAGTTGTCCTGTGGACAGATTCTCCCACCTGAGCTGTGGATCTCTGCAGCTCCTCCAGAGTTACCATGGACCTCTTGGCTGCTTCTCCGATTTAACCTCTTGCCGACCAGCCGTCCTCATTATACTGCGGCAGGTTGGCTCACCTGCGCAGACCGCCGTAGGTGTACATCAGTCTATGCAGGGAGGCTAGCAGACACGTGCCGGCGGGTCCCGCGAACTTTATGTCAGCCGGCGACCCACGGTTGCGGTGTACAGAGGCAGAACGGGGAACTGCCTATGTAAACAAGGCAATTCCCCGTTCTGCCTAGTGACATGTCAGATCTTTTGTTCCCAGTCATCGGGAACAGCGATCTCTGTCATGTCCTAGGTAGTCCATGCCCCCTGCAGTTAGAACACACCCAGGGAACACAGTTAACCCCTTGATCGCCCCCTAGTGTCAACCCCCTTCCCTGCCAGTGACATTTATACCGTAATCAGTGGCTATTTTTAGCACTGATCTCTGTATAAATGTCACTGGTCCCAAAAAAGTGTCGAAAGTGTCCGCTCTGTCCGCCGCAATGTTGCAGTTTTGCTAAAAATTGCTGATCACCGCCATTACTAGTAAAACGAAAATGAATAAAAATGACATAAATCGATTCCCCAGATGCTATAACTTTTGCACAAACCAATTAATTTTACGCTTATTAAGATTTTTTTTTTTTTTTTTGTTTTACCAAAAATATGTAGAAGAATACATATTGGCCTAAACTGATGAAGAATTTTTTTTTTTTTTTTTTAATTTGGGGATATTTTATTATAGCAAAAAGTAAAAAATATGTTTTTGTTTCCAGAATTGTTGGTCTTTTTTTGTTTATAGTGCAAAAAATAAAATTTTTCCTTCCACTTCACAATTATTTGCCACCTTGTGTTGGTCTATCACAAAATCCCAATAAAATACATTTACGTTTTTTGGTTGTAACCTCACAAAATGTGGAAAATTTCAAGGGGTATGAATACTTTTTCAAGGCTCTGTATATCTCCGTTCTCCTCATCCCTAGACAAAGGCGAGCCATTAACCCACACAGTGATAGCACAGTCACACTGCATGGGAAAATGGTTTTTTTTTTTTCTTTTTTTTTCCACCCAGGAATTATTTTAAAAAAAAAAGTTTTAGATAGGGTTCATCTTACAGTTGGCAAATGTTTGTATTTTATTATGATTAATTTTTTTTTTTTTCTTTTTTAAAACGCAGAAATGCCTAAATGCGTAGTCAGGAGATGTCCCCATCGAACTGGAAAAAAGTCAATTTTCCCTCAGATCGTTCTTCATCCGTTCCCCAAGAACATTATGCTTATCAAAGACTGGCTTCGCTTGGCGGGAATGCAAGAAGAAAACTTGGAAATCGTCTCTTTAGAGATCCTGGGGGACAGACGGTCAGACAAATACAGAATGTGCTCGGCGCACTTTACGCAAGATTCCTATATTTTAAAAGGATCAAAGAGAGTCCTTAAAGTGGATGCCAAGCCAAGTACGTTCCCAGAATTATCGTTACTGGATTTTGCACATCCGCCAATGATGCATAGAATTGCTCAACGAGCACGGATCGAAAAGAGCGCGGCCATCTCCGCAGATGATCGACCTGTACAGGCAAAATGCAAATGTCACGCATGTCCCAAATCGGCCCTTGTCCATTCAAGTACTCAAACCGAGGAGTCTGATTTTCTCATCCTTGCGTCTGTTGATCCATACCTCAGACTAACCAACCACCAGCACATTGGCATGGACCATGGCTATTCTCAAGCTTTACATCAAGAACATCCCACAGCAGAAAGAGCAATGGCCACCAAGGTACCACCATCTCCTCATATAATCCCCGTCAAGAAATGGGAAGTGACAGACTTTCAGATCCTGGGAGAAAAAAAAACAAATGAAAATGGCTTTCTAAATTTGGAGGACACAAGATCACATACAACATATATGGGTGAAGGAATTATCACGAGTGAAGAGCCCTCCTTTAAAATAATAACTGTTGAAGACTGGGAGCCAGCTGAGATTCAAGCAAAGCAAGGGAATTTCCAAAATGGAAATGGCATGTTGCCTTTGGGGGAAATGGACTCAAAAAACGGAAAGCATACCGATCTAATGCCATCATTCCATACGGTATCCAACCAGAAAAGGGGAGCTAATGTCACTGAAAGAAGGAAAGAGTTTATCGAAAATGGAAATTTGTCATTGGAAAAGCCAATCCATGCGACCGTTGTGCCATCCTTTGGCAAGAGTCCTTTTAAAAACAAGGAAGGCGAAAAAGATAAAGTAGAGAAACAAGATCCCTGCAAGCAGAGTATGAGTTCGCTGGTTGAGAATTCAGTGGAAAGTGACCTTTCCAACGCAACAAAACCCAAAAGAAGAAAAAATGGCCAAGATGCTATTTTGTCTGATTCATTAAATCCTTCATTTGATGAGGAGGAGACTACAGTGCCTCCTACGCCGCCCTTGTCGCTGGAGGAGAAGTACGCCAAAGAGAAGAAGTATGTTGTGTTTGAATCGTGCCTGGATGTCCTTCTGCTCAACATGCGTTGTCAACGAGACGACTGTTCGGAAAAGATAAAACAATATCACAAGCACGCTGTGGGCTCCTTGTTAGTGGTCTTCGCCACGTGCTGCAGGGGTCACAATTGCAAGCTTTGGGAAAGCCAACCTCGTGTGAACGGAGTTGGTGCCGGAAATGTTTTGCTGGCGACGATGCTTGTACTGACTGGCTCAAGTTTTACAAAAATCAAGGGGCTGTGTGACATTATAGCTCTGCAGATATTTTCAGAATCCTCTTTCCATAGGTACGAAGATAAATATATTTTTCCAAGTATTGACCAGTGGATACAAGAAGAAGATGAATCTGAAATGATGTGCAGAATCGAGGAAGAAGACACAGTTTTAGACAGAAGACGATCTGTGTGAAAGAAAACAGAAGGGACTGTTGAATGTCATCGTGACGGATGTCATGGGTAACAACGTTTTTAGAACTGTAAGGGTGCATGAATTACCTAGTGCACACCTCAGTTGGAATAGGGCTTCGAATAAAAGGGGCTTTTAGATATGTAAAGACAGAATTTTAGAAGGTCAGTGCAGCGCCATCGAAAGAAAGTTTTGAGGTATCAAGCTTTTGTCCGAAACAAGAAAGAGTAAGGAGAGGACATGGCTGGTACCTTCTAAGAACCTCCTTCAACAGCCAGATATAGCTATTCATCTCTTCCCCAACTTTTTCTGTCAATACAATAGAATGTTCCTCAAGTTGGACAACCAACATTCTTTACCAGAGGAAGGCAAAATCAGTAATTTTGAAGAGTAAAGTAGAGTCTAAATTTGAAATTTTGCGTGAAGTTTTATCACGGTTGATAGTTTACGTTTTTTGGGGGTTTTCGAGATGTGCAGAAATCACACATATACTTTAAAGGTATTACATTTTTAATTAGGTAATTACAGATAAAGATAACAAATTTTATAACGTTAGAAAATTTTACGAATTCTTAGCTATAGATGCCTTTTCGCCAAGGGTTCTCTGTCTTTACGGCTTGGCATTGGCATGATGATCAAACCAGGCACATACATTAAGCAGCCCTGGGATGGAACAAGTTTTTTTTTTCCCAATCTTGGCTGTGGTATATACAGGACTAGTGTTTAAGCAAGTGACCAATCGCAACTGGTTTGGAGAGTGATATCATCTTTAATTAGGTAATTACAGATAAAGATATATATATATATATATATATATATATTTTTTATAATATTAGAAAATGTAACAAATTGTTAGCTATAAATGCCTTTTCGCCAAGGGTTCTCCGTCTTTACGGCTTGGCACGATGATCAAACCAGGCACATACATTAAGCAGCCCTGGGATGGACCAAGTTTTTTTTTTTTTTCCAATCTTGGCTGTGGTATATACAGGACTAGTGTGTAAGCAAATGACCAATCGTAACTGTTTGGAGAGTGATATCATCTTTTTAAGGAAGATAGTGGGCTCGGCCATATGGTCAGTTTACAATGATATTCCTATAGCATTAGGTCAGTTAAGGTAAAGCCTTACCTGTGTCTTTATATGGCCCCTTAACCAGGTTTTTGGAGGCAAAATAGAATCAGATAGTCTTCGAAACAAGAATATAGAACTAACTTGCGATTCAACTCTAAATAAAATGTTTCCAAAGCTAAATTTAAGCAAGACTATTACAAGACTAGTGTATATAATTGTTAGATTATGAGTTTCCCTACGCAAAAGCACCTAAATAATAAAGTCAAAGTTGACTGTTGGTGAGTTCAGCTATCCATTGGCTTCTCTTGAAAAACATGGCAGCAAGATGTCCTGGCCGAGTCCCAAAGTTCCTGCTTTATATTTCTGTAAATGCAAAACTAGTCTGGCCTTGTAAGGAAGAACCCCCCTCATAGTTCAGGAAAGTCAGTTTTTAAAATTTTATTGGCGGACTAGCCAAAAGATGTAAAACTTAGGTGTGTGGATTTGGAATTACTCAAAACTGAAATATCAGTTTGATCTCAACAGCCCCTTTGAAGACAGACAAGCTGCTTATGTTGAGAAGAAAAACAACAATACAATGTATTACAATTAAAGTGAGTTTACATGTTTCAAGACTAAGCGCCGGTTCACATTAGAAGCGGCACGACTTGCAGGTCGCCTCACCGAGGTGACCTGCACACGACTGCCGCGGCGACTTGCAAGACGACTTCTGTATAGAAGTCTATGCAAGTCGCCCCCAAAGTAGTACAGGAACCTTTCTTCTAAGTCGGAGCGACTTGCGTCGCTCCGATTAGAACGGTTCCATTGTACAGAACGGGAGGCGACTTGTCAGGCGGCTAGGTCGCCTGACAAGTCGCCCCCGTGTGAACCGGCTCTAAAGAAATCTATATGAATGATTGGGAGGGGACATTTTTTGTACACCCAGCAAACTTCCTGCCAAGTAAACCCAAAGACAATCTGACCGTGTGTGGGCTCCATCGGACCTGCAGCGGACTTTTTCGGTCAAAATCCGCTCGTCTGTATGCTAGTCCGACAGACGAAAACCCATGCTAGGGCAGCTATTGGCTACCGGCTATCAACTTCCTTATTTTAGTCCGGTCGTACGTCATCACGTACGAATCCGTCGGACTTTGGTGTGATCGCGTGTAGGCAAGTCCGTTCGTTCAAAAGTCCATCAAAATTCCGTCATACCAGTCCAGTCGAAAAGTCCGCCCGTGTGTACGCGGCATAACAGTTCAATCTCAACTGCACATTAAATGTTCCCACACTAGTAGTACCCTTACATTATCTCCACAAATCGGGAGAACTTATTCATACATCTCTATTAATACTTTTATTGTTGTTGTAAGGCAACATACTGTACGTATTTGTTTACCCATTTAATCTATTTAAAAAATATATATATATATATATATATATATATATATATATATATATATATATATATATATATATATATTAATATATCTATTTTCTGGGAGAATTTTTACACTGTTTACAATGTTGATGGGTTACACCCAATATTGTTATATAATGGTGTATACTACAACCGATTAAAGCAAGTTGAGTTCTTTGTTACTTGTTCAGCTATTTCATTTCTATGATTTCAATGTTTCCTGGATCAGTAGCTTGAAGTGAAGCAAGATCGATCACTTGCCGCAGTTTTACTGCTACAGGGTTGTAGCTGTGCACCAGATCACATGTGTATATACACGTGATCCTGCACTTCCGGGTAGGGGGCGCGCATGCGCGCCACCAGCAGCTTGCTCCCGCTGTGGACACACACAGCGGGAGCCAATCCAGCGGGTACCACGGACTTGATGTCTACCGGCACCCGCTGATCATTCGGTACACAGGCAGAACGGCAGTCTATGTAAACAAGGCAGATTGCCGTTCTGTCAGTAGGGAAGGCATTGACCCTGTGTTCCTGCAAAGCAGGGACAAGGATCCGTGTCTTCCCATAGTAAAAGCACCTCCAACACAGTGTAGGAAAACAGGCTAGGCACACAGTTAACCCTTTGATCACCCCTGGTGTTAACCCCTTCCCAGCCAATGTCATTAGTACAGTGTATATTTTTTAGCACTGATTACTGTATTAGTGTCACAGGTCCCCAAAAAGTGTCAGTTAGTGTCCACTCAATGTCGCAGTCCTGCCGCTATAAGTCCTTGTTCCCCGCCATTAGCCACTAGTAAAAAAAAAAAAAGTCTCATAGTTTGTAGACACTATAACTTTCACGCAAACCAATCAAATTACAGGCAGTCCCCGAGTTACGAACACAGTAGGTTTGTTCGTAAGTCGAAGTCGTTCGTAAGTCGCAACACTGCATTCGGAAGTGTAACTTCCGGTCGGAACACTGCATTCGGAAGTGTAACGTCCGCCTGTGCATGGATGTGGGATGTTCCGGGCGCTTGTTATGTTATCTGGGGCGTAGTACGGCAGTGTGGGATGTGTCCGGAAGTGCTGGAAAGGTATCCAGGACCCGCGTGGAGCACAAGCGGCCGTCGTAAGTAGGAGTTGAGGCTGTTCGTAAGTAGGAGTCGTTCGTAACTCTGGGGGTTTGTAACTCGGGGACTGCCTGTACTATATTTTTTTTTTATACCAAAAATATGTAGCAGAATACATATTGGCCTAAATTAAAAAAAAGAAATTTAGATTTTTTTTTTTTATAGCAGAAAGTAAAAAATATACTGTATATATTTTTTTCCAAAATCGTTGGTCTTTTTTTGTTTATAGCGCAAACAATAAAAAACGCAGAGTAGATTTAATACCACCAAAAGAAAGCTTGATTTGTGTGGGGGGGGGGGGGGGGAGACATACATTTTATTTGGGTACAGTGTTGCACGACCGTGCAATTGTCAGTTAGGCCTCTTTCACACGAACGATCTGTTCAGATCCGCCTGTCAGTTTTTTAGGCGGACCTGAACGGACCCTCCATAGACCTCTATGGAGCGTCCGCTGACATCCGACCCGCTCCGATCTGAAAAAGTGTAACGGAGGAAAAACCTACTTTTCCATCCGTTTGCGGATCGGATCGGGTGACGACGGACTCTATGGTTCGTCATCATCCGATCCCCCATAGGGGAGAGCCTGCGCTCTGACAGGTCGTGACGGACCTGTCATCTGCCTGCTCAGCGGGGATCGAGGGAGCGATCCCCCGCTGAGCAGAGCGGGCTCCGTACACGGACACGTCCGTGTGAAAAAGCCCTTAAAGTAACGCAATGCTGTATCGCAAAAAAAAAATGGCCTGGTCAGGAAGGAGGGGTAAATCTTCCGAAGGTCAAGTGGTTACGTTTTGCACCCTCAGAAAACGAGTGAGTTCCAAACTTCCTGTAGTGGGTTGATAATGCTGCCTTTGCTGCACTGATATCTCAAACCATGTTGCCAGCCCTGACAAACCTCACCCCTTTTGTATTATGGAGAACAGGGCAAGGCTGACAGCACAGCTTGACATTTCATTGCAGTAGAGAAGAGTCATGACTTCGGGAAATTGGGAGCACACTGTTTTTTGTTGTGTTTTTTTTTTTTTTTTGGCGGGATTAACCTGTATTTTTCTGCACTATGCAGAGGTGTACTGATTGTGTTTTTGCTAAGACATACAGTGCACAGAGCTCATTCACAGCAAATGTTTAATAGTTTGGGGGATTTTTTTTTTTTTTTTGTAACATCTTTATACAAGAATATAATAAAACAGCTGAGGCTTTTGAGTAAATAAAGGCCATCGGTTACAAGATACAGGAGGTGCACACCTTAATGCAATAGTCTACACACAACCTAAGATCCCCGATATAGTAATAGTCCCAGGATGTCCTTGGAAAACAGCAACCCTTACAATCCAAGTGCAGTGAACATCCATGCCAAAGAATATAAAAAAAAAAAAAAAAAACGATCTCAAAAGTGAAGCAAAAATTTGAAGGCCTGTGAAGTCTCTCTATGGATGAGCTTGATGAAACCTAAACTGAGAAAGTGGGAGGTGGTGGGGAGAGAGAGAGATGTACCAAACAAAGATCCCTGTTGCCTCTCCCACGGGAGAAGGAATTGGGGACACCTAAGGAGAAAAGACAGGTCGGCAACCCTAGCCTGTTACCTTCATAAGCTCGTAAATAGAAAATGGCCATAATAAAAAAACTGTGTTTTAATATCGATTGTTTGTATGTGTCACAGGATGTGAACTTCATCCATAATGCCCAGGTTTCGTAAAACTGAAAATGTATCCATACACTGATAACGCCACTCCAACAACCAGTCCCTGACCATCGGGACCACAGAGGATTTCCAATACACAGGTATAAGGCTTTTGCTAGCATTTAGAAGGTGGGGCAACAGTGATCTTTTTTTATTTGCCTGCAGACAGGGAGGTGGCATGAAATAGTATAGGGAGGGCAAAAAGAAATACCCCCTGAATGGGACTTTAAAAGACCACCAACTCTGAGGTATAAAAAAAATATCTTTCATTGAATATAAATCTAGACAATATGGTCTTGGATAAAAAGACGTATAACGTCTACACACTGCATAAAAATATTGAACGAAAAACAAAACACCAATACAATGAATGAAATACAAATTGACATATGTACTCTCCGAAGGGTGGTGTTAGGATTACTCTCCTCTTGTGATCAGTCGAACTCCAGGTGTATTCAAAAGCAGACAATTTATTTCAGATGTGTCACACAAATGGATGATGCTTACAAGTCAAAAGATGCAGTAAGAATCATACAAAGAGATGAACATCCCCCCTCCTAATACCTACAATAATATAGAGATAACGCTTCTATTGGCTGAGGAAACACACATAGCGTGCCTGGTACAAAATGGTACTTTATTTGCCAATTAGTGTTTCCTGTACATTCTTGTTCTACCATATATGGTTAAGCCTAATCATCCTACAACTTACTATGGAGTTAGTTAAAGCAAACGATACAGCAAGTTAGTACAACAATGTGCTCAGAAGTCATCTTAAGAAAAATCTCAGGGTTATTGTTTTTCTAATGGTCACACAATAAACATTTAAAACTTTTCTAACATTCCCTCCTCTTGTGTGACTATTTTATCTCAACGCATTTCGATGATAGTCCCAGTGTTTGTACACTTTAGGACTGTATGTCATTAAGTTGAGCTTCAATGTCCACATAGGTCTCCTCAGAGGTAGGAAGGGCTTGATACATTGTTCTTGAGACTGCGGTTTCAATCAGTTTCTGTGAAAGTCCTCGAATACAGGGAATGCAGCAGCATCCGCAAGTGACCAAAATGGCCAATACCACAGCAATTGAGATCAAACATGATGTGATAAGTCCAGTCCACTTACCGAACCATTCTTCAAGCCAGTTTGTTAATGGATCATTAATACCTGAGTTTTCCACTAATTCATATTCGATAGAGCAGTCAGTCCTTCCAAGGCTCTGGTCACGGTCCCTCCAGCAGCTGTATTATTAGGGATAAAGGTGCAACACATGCTACCAAACATTTTGCATACCCCTCCTCTTTCAACTAGGACCATATCTAAGGCCATTCAGTTCTGCCATGCCATTAGAGATGTGGTGGCCAACTGTTCTGTTAGGCCCTTCACAGCGTCCCTAGTATAGTTTACAAACCGTTGTTGGTTATAGTGTATGTGTGTGTGTGTGTGTGTATATGTATATGTATATATATGTATGTATGTGTGTGTGTGTGTATATATATATATATATATATATATATATATATATATATATATATATATATATATATATACACATACATACATACATACATACATACATACATACATACATACATACATACATACATATAATCCAGTCAACATTTTTATCTATAGTCACCCACCAGAGAAGAGACTCAAACCCAGTTGTCACCTGATTCCTGGCCCTAAACTCATCCAGCACTCCGCGAGGAACCCCAATCTCATCTATGTAGATCCCGAGAGTCAAATGACCCTATGGGAGAGGTGTCCCTCCAATACCGTTGGCGACTCTTAGTCCACGGGTGTTCTGACAGGATCCTCAGGGGCATAGCCAGCTGGACCATAGCGCAATCCCCTCGGGCATTGGCCAGTATCCTAGCTTACAGTTTCTTATCCCCACACATCCACCAGACATCAGCTCTCTGAATGTCATGTTCAACCCAGTCACCATTGCCCATGTTAATCCTCTCCCTACAATAGTCATCGGGTAGCGACCCAAGATCCACCCCGCTACGATTCCCTGGGAGTGCAAAACAAGTAAAGTTGCCTGGATAAGCAGTAACCGCTGGAGGTATCGGAGGTTTCTGTACTGGGGGAAACAACAAACTCAACGTGTGACAAGTAGAATTTGTTTCAGGTTTATAACTCTTATTATATAATCGCAACATACATTTTAAACCTTCTGGATCTGTATTGTGATCTAGAGGAAAAGGAATAGTTGCTAAATGTAGTCTTGCTCTGGCACAAGCTAAACAGTTTTCCGTTTTAACCGTGTACCTCAACCATTCTAACCACTCATTTTTTCCCTGGTATCCTGTCTCCAAAGCTATGGCATCTTCTACTGTTGATTAGTAAATCTTATAGTTTTACTCAGAACTTCTATTTTAGTATGGCGTCACTTCCGGTCTGAGCGGCGATTGTTGTTTACACAGCGCCGACTCTTGTTTTATCATGTGAGTATATCTCCTAAACTTTTTATTAAATAAAGCCTTTTTAAACAATATCACACTATATATATATTTTTTTTTAAGCACGTCACTTTGTATGGACTTATCTACTAATAATTTAGTGTTTGCAATAATTTCATCATTTGTTTTGGTTTTGAATGTGGTCTTACTGTGGTGTAACACAGAGACGTATATTGAATTGTGCATTTACATTTTTGTTGTTTATTATTATTACTTTTTTTTTTTCACTTCTGCTTTAAGTTTATCTATTGGCATAATTGGATTTTTATTCACATACCAGATTTTTGATACAGCAGACATCCATATTTCTCACTTTGCCAACTAGGTATTAGATCACTGCATTCCTACAGTTCCAGATATTGTAGATCATGGATTTTAGTTTGCGGACTCCAGAGGGTGTAGCACACCAGTTGGACACCCTATCTGAAGTTCAGCACCTTCAACACACACACACTCTGATATCTATCAACAGGGGGCGTAACACTATCACTTGTATAGGTTATTTTTAATTCTTGCCCCCAGGGGGTGCAACACAAAAGTGGTTTACTGCATCAGAGGTTTAATACATAAAGTAGTTGCATTTGTTTAGATGTTTGGCACTTATATATATTTTTATTTTTTTCAAACACATTTTGAGACCAACAGACAGAGGATGTATCACAGTTCATTTTATTTGAGGCATATCTCCCCTAATATTTTACATATATATTTTTTTTAATTTGAAGGGAAATAGCGCCACATCTACACTCACATAATCTACCTTTTCCTGCTGTCAGGTTTTATTAGGTGGTAATACCTTGAGGAAAAATTTGCCTGAGGGGTCAGTTTCTGACACCCATGCTCCCATAGAGTACAACCACTGATCTTCCTTCCTCGACTCCTTTTAATGTTATCAATAATTGTTTACAGTTCTTACTATGTGTGTAGGGGGAGGTGGCCGCTTCTGTAATTATGAGTCTTTCCTTTATTCCACTCTTTTTAGGCCCTGGTACATTATACCCCCGATCTTGATGTGCTGTGGTCCACAGGGCTTGATCCCATGCTTGACATCCTGCCCCATCCCAGAGCCAGCAAATGTATTTATCTGCCCATAGAAGTCCTCTAGCCCCAGTTGTATCCCCACAATCTGCAATCTGACAGAAGTCTACCAGTATAGTGCTAGTTATTCCCTCTATAAAGGTTAGATTCAATGCTTTTCCTGTTCTTTCCCAATCCAAAGGTTCCTCTGCTCTTCCATAACGTATAACCCCTCTTATGGATGCCTCTCCTAGAGTCACCAGTAACCCAAGGATAATTACTGTCCCTTTCATCCTAACCAGCTACAGAGTTCCAGTGGATAGGGTAGGGGAGACTTCACCGGTTTGAGACAAGTCCCACCTTGTGTGAGACCTCCCTTTGTAGCCGGACTTTCTGAACCTCTTGCAGCCAACTGGCCCTACTCTACCTGTAAAACCTTTTTACAATGGGACTGGTGAATCCAGGTAGACCTCTCTGCAATCCTTATTACAGTAGGGGTAGTTAGGAGGACTTTGAAAGGGCCATCCCACCTTGGGGAGTACCACTGCTTTTTCTTATTACTTTTTTGTTAAGACCCAATCTCCAACATGCACCTTTTCATCTTCTCGAATTGGTCCTTCTAGGACAGAACAAAAATCATTAGTACGTCTTTGTCTTAACAGCCTAGAAATGTATTCTGCTAGTGTGTGCTCAGACTCCTCAGTAGGTGTTTCATTTGGTTGTAAGGGTATCTTATATGGCCTTCCATGTATCATTTCAAATGGGTTGAAACCTTCTTTTGTGGGTGTGATATGCATACTGGTCACAGCTACTAGTAGGCAGTACATCCAATTTTTACCTGTTTCTTCCATAGCTTTCCTCAGTTTGCTTTTTAGAATGCCATTATGTCTTTCCACCAATCCAGCTGATTGGGAATGATAGGCACAATGGTATTTCACTTAAATTCCCATCACTTCTCTCAAATGTATAGTTTTATTTACAAAATAGGGTCCATTATCACTGTCTGTGCATCTGCACTTCCTGTTGGGAATTCTCCACCCATTTGGTCAGGGTGTCTATGATTAGCAAACAATATTTCTTCCTTTCACATTTGTCCAATTCAATAAAATCCATGCAAATGTGTTGGAATGGATATTGTGGTGTGGGGAACTTCCCTTTCCGTGGTCTTATGCCTCCCTAAGCATTGTATCTTGCACATATAATCCATTGAGAGGAAAAAGTTTTTTAGTAGTTAGTGAAGCCATAGGCTGTACATACCTTATTTAACATCTCAGTCACCCCCCTGTTTGACACATGTGTTACTCCATGTGTCAATACTGCTGCATACCTAAATAAGGATTTTGGCAATACCGGTTTTCAATCAGGTGGCATGTAAATGTTATCTATACTTGTGCAACCTTTTGTTTTCCAATATTGTTTCTTTGTCTCTAAGGACTGTGTAGTCTACATTATTTCATACCTTAATTTAATGTTCTAAACTCTAAAATACCTCTAAAGGTTCAATTTTGTACCCATTCATATAATCACTAGACACCCACCCCATAAAAAGGAACTCGCCTCATTCTTCAGTTGTGTAGAAGGAGGAGGGGGGGGGGGGATGTCATATCTGCACTTGAATTGGGGCTGGGGAAAATAGATACTCTTTATCTAATATGAATGAGCGCAGGATCACAGATCAAACTACCAAAGAAAGCCTTCCTTACTTTGGAGTTGTTAAAAACAATATTCTCTTCATTTATTCAAATATAAGTCCATAAGTCCACCAAGTATGCAGACATAAAATGTTTCCTAGCGACATTTACATTATTTGACATATATATTCAATATATAAAAATATTTTTCTGAGACCCCAATATTTTAGCAGAATTGAATAAAACATGAATCCCCTTTTGTATTGTTCCCCTTATTCTCTGGTCCCAAAACACATTTTTTTTTTTATTTAACCCAAACACATATTCTAATTCAGAACTTAGCCTTTTAATTTTATAAATGTACCTAAATATAAACAGCATTGCATCATTAACACTTTACAGTTGAAAATCTGGGAGTTCTAAAAGTAACATATCCAAGAAATATTTACTTTAAGAATATTATTTGGACTTTCTTTCCCACCGAAAATCCTAATATTTTTACAGATGCACAAATTAACCTCTGTGTGCTCAAAGGGTTAATGCTGCCCTACTAGTCATCCATCATCATCTCCCTCTCTCTTCTGCTATGTCTGTCAGGCAATCTGCATTTTCTTGTTTCTGAGAAAAAGCATCAAGTCTGTATATTCCCTTCTCTCCTCTCTCTGGGCTTCAAAACTACGGCACACTTCTCTTAGCAAAGCCCATTCAAATCCCTATTTCCTTATGGCAGTAAAATTAGCACTCAGTCACATACTGTCTCTGGACTGGACACATTCAAAGTAATCACAACATTCTCAGCCTTTTCTTTTCTCACATTCATCAAACCACTTGACAACTCCACAACATTCTGTTCACTCCACAATGTAATCCACCTCCATGTCTCCCATCTACCGCCTCAAAACCATCAACAATTTCTGCCATGTGCTTCCTTTAACACCATGGCATGCTAAAATAATAAAGCAGCCTGGTGTTATCAGTGTACCTTTTTTTTTTTTTTTTTTTTTTTTTTTTTTTTTTTTATGCTCAGTTTCAATATTTACTTTCATAACCCTTCTGTATTGTCATAGCTGGTCAAGAGTTAACTTTTTTTACAGACACAATCTCTCACACAGGAATTTGAAACGGAGGAGCAATTCACTCCCTCCTGTAATACAGGAGATTCACACACGAGGGGAGGGGTGAGGAAAAACTACAGGCTTTAATCTCCCTATGATGATTTCTCGCACTTATTTATTTATTTTTTTTACTCAGTCATACTTAGCTATTTTTCTGCTTCTCGAATATTTGTTAAACATTTAGATAACATTTGCGTCTGGTCTAATTCTCTTTTGCTAGACCCATCAGTGATATGGCTATTGGATCACCTTTACCTGAAGTTGCAGCGCCAACTGTTTGGTTCCTATGAGTCCCACCGAGGGTTGTCCCTGAGCAGGCGGCCCAGATGTAGCACAGTCTCCCAGACAATGTTGTCCAGTGGTACCTGAGACGTTGCAGTAATCCAAGACACCGGCTCCGGTCCAATCCCCATGGGCCATATAGTGCAATGTCACCTGGTATTTTACATATTTATCTGCTTA
Organism: Aquarana catesbeiana; assembly: GCF_042186555.1. Taxonomy (NCBI): domain Eukaryota; kingdom Metazoa; phylum Chordata; class Amphibia; order Anura; family Ranidae; genus Aquarana; species Aquarana catesbeiana. Next base: position 37,245,089 of record NC_133325.1, read on the forward strand.
ATACATCGGCTAGCAAGGTGTTGGCTGCCTTACAGAGTGAAGCCATAAGACAATTAAACCAAGTATCTCTTTAAGCTTTTGCAAAGTTTCCTGCTTCTCTGCCAGCTCCCAATCTGTCACTGATAGGCAAACAGGCTACAACACATATTCTACAAACACACAGACCATGAGGTGTGAAGAGAGATTTTTTGCTGGTTATTTAAACTCCTATTATCAACCCATACCTTTTTTGATCTTTAGGTCCTAACAATTTAAATTTATCCATCAAATCCTGACACTTTTACAGTTAGTTTACTATTGAATCCAAACTTCCCTATAAAGCTCTGTGTCCCTAAAGAGGAGTTCCAGTCTCCCACTTGGCACATCAGGAACACAGCAGCCTCATAAGCAGGCACAAAACATTCTTTTACAGAGACTATTCCCCATTGTCAACGCCAGACGGGTCTCTCATTTACCTATAAAACACTGGTATAGTGACCCTCGGCCCACGGTAACAATAGGAATACAAGAAGTGTAAAAATATCATCACTCCCCACACTATAGGGAGAATCAAAAAAATAATTAACTTGTCTCTGCAGTACTGTTGTTGTTTTTTTTTTTTTTTTTTTCTTTTCAATAAGGTTACAGCATCAACAGAAAGGTTAACCATGAGAAAGGAGAAACTAAACACACAAAAGAAAGTTAGTCTTGTGATCTTCCTAGATCACTTAAGCGCTTACATCGTCGGGCAATCCACCTCCGACGATGACGTCAGGCATTCACCCTCTGACGTTCGGTATACCTCAAATCTTTTTTTTATCTGTCCTGGACAGCGGGTAACGCTATTTTTTACCTTAGACAACGCTCCCAAGTGTCTCTGTCTTCGCACACTGGATTATTAAGATATTATACAATCAATACCAGTGTCGGCAATTACAACACATTAATCAAACAGAAAGAGAAGAAAAGACTCTTAGAGAGTATTAAGAATAAGTTAAATTATCTTTCCTCTCAAACACCAGGAGGACTGGATCACGAAGTTCAAAACCAGACAGTGGATCTGGGTCTCAGGCCCCCGCCCCTATTTCACCACTAACGTTGAGTGGGGGGACTTTTAATTCTCAGTGAGCTTTGAGGTCCAATACTCACCAAAGTTTTTGTCGGGACCATCTGACCCGAAATGCACTTGTTGGTTCAGGCTCGGAAGGACCAAAATGTTAGGATTACTCTCCTCTTGTGATCAGTCGAACTCCAGGTGTATTCAAAAGCAGACAATTTATTTCAGATGTGTCACACAAATGGATGATGCTTACAAGCCAAAAGATGCAGTAAGAATCATACAAAGAGATGAACATCCCCCCTCCTAATACCTACAATAATATAGAGATAACGCTTCTATTGGCTGAGGAAACACACATAGCGTGCCTGGTACAAAATGGTACTTTATTTGCCAATTAGTGTTTCCTGTACATTCTTGTTCTACCATATATGGTTAAGCCTAATCATCCTACAACTTACTATGGAGTTAGTTAAAGCAAACGATACAGCAAGTTAGTACAACAAGGTGCTCAGAAGTCATCTTAAGAAAAATCTCAGGGTTATTGTTTTTCTAATAGTTTTTCTAATGGTCACACAATAAACATTTAAAACTTTTCTAACAGGTGGTGTACTACTATTCCAATTGAATTAAAACATACGTAAATATACCCAACTCTCAACCCCTGATGAAGTTGTCAAAACACTGGAAACACGTCGGGTATCAGGGTACACCACCCCTCGGAGACTACATATGTCAATTTGTATTTCATTCATTGTATTGGTGTTTTTGTTTTTCGTTCAATATTTTTATGTAGTGTGTAGATGTTATACGTCTTTTTTTTATCCAAGACCATATTGTCTAGATTTATATTCAATTAAAGATATTTTTTTTTTATATACCTCAGAGTTGGTCTTTTAAAGTCCCATTCAGGGGGTATTTCTTTTTGTCCTATTGCACCAGGGATGGGACCACCACAATCTATATCTGACATGGTGGAGGTCTCCCTTCTTTCTAGTATAGGAAGGGGATCATCCGCCAATCGATGTGTGACTTTCACTATAAGTTTCTTTATATCTGTCTAGACTGGTTTAATGAGGGGACAATCATACCATAATTGTAGAAAAGTGCCTCTCTGTTGTAGTTGTAGTTGTTTTTTGAAGAAACGTAGAAGCATTTGCTTGGACTGGTGATGGAGAACCTTGACACCAGAGATATTTTGGAACTTCATTTCCCATGATGCTCATCTACACGGCAGAGTGCATGAGCATCATGGGAAATGGTAGTTCCAAAATATCTGGGGTGCCAAGGATCACCCTTACTGGTGGACCAATGTAACAATGCATATACCACACCTGTGGGAACCCTGTGGAAGTTGGAAATGACTGTACTAGACACAGCTACTACAGTGATCTCTACTAGCTTCCGTGTCCAATGCCGAGTGGCTACCCTGCTGCATTGTGTGAACACAGGAGGTCGTCTGCTCGGCACAGGCCACATTCAAAGATCGCTTTGCATTTCGCAATGCGTGGTGACCTCACACTCTCCAACTCGTCCAGTCAGTAGCACTACTACTTACATTAGTCTAAGCTGTAACTATATAAAATTATCCATATCTGGAATTCCCTGCTTGCTGACCGTATAACTTACATATACGGCGGCAAGGTTCCTGTGCAGCAACTAGAGCTGGGCGATTTTTCTTTTTTTGGACACCGCGCCAGTCCTGAGGAGCTGCGGGCAAGAGTTTCTAGGCGAGGCCGCGGCTTTGGCCTTGTCCGCTGCATCCGGCCTCCAGGACTAGGACTAGGCCGAGGCCGCGGCCTCACCTAAAAACTCCTGCCCGCAGCTCCTCAGTACCGGCGCGGTGTCAGTGCCGGGTCTTGGTGAAAAGAAAAAAAAAATTTCGATTTGCTGAAATTTTGAATCGATTTGACCTCTCAACTCAATTCAAGATTCAGTTCGATTTTTTTCCCCAGCCCTAGCAGGAACACGTACCGAGTATGTGATCCTGCCCTTCCGGGTCTGGGGCACCCAAGTGACCCGCTACCACTGTGATTATACACAGTGGGAACTGACCCGTGCTTACTGCAGACTCGATGTCCACCGGCACCCGCTGATCTTTAGGCAGAGAGCCAGAATGGTGGCAAGGTTCTGGTAGTAGGAAAGGCATTGATCCTGTGTTCCTGCAAAGCACCTCCCACACAGTACACAAGCACATAGTTAACCCATTTGATTGCCCCCTCATGTTAACCCCTTCCCAGCCAGTGTCATTAGTACAGTGACAGTGCATAATTTTTTTAGCCCTGATCACTGTATTTAGTGTCACTGGTTCCCAAAAAGTTTCGCTGTCCGCCGCAATATCGCAGTCCCCCGCTATAAGTCACTCATCGCCGCCATTGCTAGTAAAAAAAAAAAAAAAAATTCCATAAATATATCTCATAGTTTGTAGACGCTATAACATTTGCGCAAACCAATCAGTGTACGCTGATTGGGAATTTTTTTCCAACAATATGTAGCAGAATACATATTGGCCTTAATTGATTAAGAAATTTAGATTTTTTTTACATTTTGGTTTTTACATTTTTTTGGATATGTTTTGATAGAATGTAAAAAATTGTTTATTTTTTTTGAAAATTGGCGTTTAATTTTATTTATAGCGTAAAAAAATAAGAAAACTCAGAGGTGATCAAATACCACCAAAAGAAAGCTCTATTTGTGGGGAAAAAAGGACGTACATTTAGCCCCCGTTCACACCTATGCGAATTAGATGCAGATTACACCGCATCCAATTCGCAGGACATTTTAAAATACATTCATATGAATGCATCTGGTTCACATATGTGCGTTGCATTCTCACTGCGCATTGCACAAAAATCGTGTGCGTTTTCTTGGCATTGCAGTGCGAATTACAAGCCCATTATCTTCTATGGGAACGTATGTCGCAGATGCATTGCGTTCTGAACATGGATTTTCTCCTTCTCCTCACTACACCTCCCACCCCCTCCCTGCTCACTGATCCGCAGCTAAAACGCAGAGGAACCTCTGAACAACTGATTTTTATCTTCCCAGTAAAACCTGAGCTTCAATTCAAAAATGCTCTGGTCATGAAGGGGGGTAAATCTTCCAGGGGTAATTCCTATCTATGTCTACACGTGGGAGATTTCCCTTTTACTTCTTGTCCACGTGACATAAAGACACGAAGTGATGGACATTTTTTTTTCTATAGCCGGAACAGAAAGAGCACAAAAATATATATATATATTTTTAATAAAAGTGGAAAATGTTTAAAACCTTAAGGCTGGGTTCACACATATGCGAATGTGACCGGCTCTCGATGAAGTTGGTTCACACATGTTCTGGGTGGCCGCAGCCTGGATTGAAAAAGAATCCTGTGCATGTTTGGGTTTGGGTCTGGTTCAGGTGCGAACTCAGGCAAAAATTCAGACCTGAATCGCACCTGAACCGGTGAACAGACACGCACCGGACCTCAGGAACGAACCCCAGCCACACATATGTGAACCCGGTCTGAGTCAAGTTTTACATGTCAAACTATAAGGCCCCCCATGGAGGTGACCTGACACTCATCTGAGCCCAAGTCTAGTAATACCTGACACTGTATACTGTCCGTTGCTATAGGGGAAACCTTAACGCCACTCTCACGCACTTCATATAGCAGGAAAGTCCTTGATTATCGTTCAGAGCTACGTGTGCATTGCACAAGGATTGGCTTTAAATGGTAGTCCCCTATTTAGTTTCCTTCCCATCTTCTAGCTCACATTCTACCCAATAAGGTCCTGCCCCTATTGCAAGATTGGGTGGAGGTGGTCAGGATGCTGAATCAAGTGACATGGAAGGAGCAAAAGCTTGTTCTGGATGTGGATCCAAAGGAGAAAAACACTAGTTTGAGAGCTATCATCTACTGAACTTCCTCCCAACCTAGAAGTCCAGCTGCAACATAACAGGAGAAGAGGGAAAACAATAAATAGAACAATAAAATAAAAATGTATTCCCTGCTGTGCCACCACTCCAAACTTTCTGCTCAGACCACAAACCCATGGGTGTCATAAATGGCAAATATGGCCTTGCAGCACAGTCTTACAGCATAACAATTCTGCCTTGTCATGGAGGAGAAGATAAGTAAATAAAAAAAGTATAAATATCACAGTAATTCCTAAAAGATTAGCTGCACAATAATAACAGTTCAAAGATTGGGGACTCCTGGCTAATACCAATTGTGGCTAGTTCTCCTTAAGGCAAGAGGGTGTAGGTCAGTGGTGGTCAACTTTCTGGATATAAGGGGCTTCACGCGCGACCTCTAACATCCCCACAGGGCTGCACATAATACTCAATAAATGTAATGCTACAGAAAGCTGCCAGAGACTGCAAACATATGACAAGGGATAGTCAAAGAATATGGGCATTGTAGGAGACTGCTAACATGCCATAGGCCAGAGATATGGAATTAGCGGATCTCCAGCTGTTGCAAAACTACAAGTCCCATCATGCCTCTGCCTCTGGGTGTCATGCTTGTGGCTGTCAGAGTCTTGCTATGCCTCATGGGACTTGTAGTTCTGCAACAGCTGGAGTTCCGCTAATTGCATATCCCTGCCATAGGCCTTGTTGAAGACTGGGACATGCTTTCTGAGACATCATAACATGAGACTGCAAGAATTTACTCTTATTACAGGGAAATAGGAGAGCATATGCTATAGGAGTTGTTGGAAACTGAGGACATACTACAGGAGTTGTTGGAGATTATAAACATGCTATAGGTATTGTTAAAGTATATGAAGATGCTAAAGGGAATTGTTTAAGATTATGAACATGCTAAAAGGAATTGTTGAAGATTATGAACACGCTATAGAAAGTTGTTGAAAGATTATGAACATTCTTTAGGAGTTGGAGATTGCGAACATGCTATAGGAATTGTTGAAGATTATGAACATGCTATCAGAATTGTTGCAGATTATGAACATGCTATAGGAGTTGTTGGAGATCAGGAACATGCTATAGGAATTGTTGGAGACTGTGAACATGCTATAGGCATTGTTGGAAGTTATGAAAATGTTATAGGAGTTGTTGGAGATTGCAAGCAAGCTAAAGGAGTTGTTGGAAATTGGGGGTGTGCTAGAGGGGTTGTTGAAGATTATGAACATGCTATAGGAGTTGTTGGAGATCAGGAACATGCTATAGGAATTGTTGGAAACTGCAAACATGCTATAGGAATTGTTGAAGATTATGAAAATGCTATAGGAGTTGTTGGAAATGTCAGTAACCATGAAATCAGGCCGAGACAGAAGTACAGTTAAATCACACTTGTTTAATAATAAAAGTAAAAAGACCAAACGTAGTCAAAACATAGCCAAAGTTCAGTAACCGGAATGGATAGTCAGCCAAGCCAGAAGTCAGGGATCGATGTAGTGGAACAGCAAGCAGGATCTGGAGCCAGAAGGGATGTCCGCAAAGCAAGTCTTGAACAAGATGGCAGGAGTTTCTGTGATGTTGACCAAGGCGAAGGCAGAGATCCACTGGTCTGAACGGCTTAAGTAGTCAGGACTGATGAGCAGGATATCATCAACAGCTGAGTAACTGTGGAGCGATAGGAGCTGGCAATTAGCCGACAGCTGAGCGGCCAGCTCTGAGAAGGAAGGGCTGAGCCCAGCCCTGACAGCAAATCAGGAACATGCTATAGGAATTGTGGGAGACTGTGAACATGCTATAGGCATTGTGGGAGACTGTGAACATGCTATAGGCATTGTTGCAAGTTCTGAAAATGTTTTATGAGTTATTGGAGATTGCAAGCAAGCTAAAGGAGTTGTTGGAGATTATGAATATGCTATCAGAATTGTTGCAGATTATGAACATGCTATAGGAGTTGCTGGAGACTGCGATCATGTTATAGGAATTGTTGGAGCTTCTGAAAATGTTATAGGAGTTGGAGATTGCAAACAAGCTAAAGGAGTTGTTAGGTATTGCGGACATGCTATTATTATTATTATTATTATACGCGATTTATATAGCGCCAATAGTTTACACAGCGCTTTACAATGTATAGGGAGACAACACAATTACAGTACAGTTCAATACAAAAGGTACAGGAGGGCCCTGCTCGTAGAGCTTACATTCTAAAGGGAGGGGGTGGTGGTACAAAAGGTAATAGCTGCAGAGAATGATTTGATGGGGGTGGCTCGGGGACAGTTATGTGGGTGTGGGATAGGCTTCCCTGAATAAATGAGTTTTCAGGGATCTCCTAAAGGTGGACAGGGTAGGGGCTGATCGGACATACCGGGGCAGGGAGTTCCAGAGGATGGGAGAGGCTCTGGAGAAGTCCTGAAGGCGAGCATGGGAGGAGGTAACAAGGGAGCTAGAGAGCAGGAGGTCCTGGGAGGAGCGGAGGGGACGATTTGGGCGATATCTGCAGATGAGGTTGGTGATGTAGATGGGGGCGATGTTGTGAATGGCCTTGTATGTTATGGTTAGCATTTTGAATTTTACACGATGAGGTAGGGGAAGCCAGTGAAGAGATTGGCAGAGAGGGGCGGCAGTCACGGATGGATTAGTGAGGTGTATTAGTCTAGCAGCAGCATTAATAATAGACTGAAGGGGGGATAGCCTGCTTAAGGGTAGGCCATTAAGGAGAGAGTTGCAGTAGTCAAGGCGGGAAATGATCAAGGAGTGATTAAGTTGCTTTGTGGTGTCATTAGTCTGGAAGGGTCAAATTCTGGAGATGTTGCGGAGGTTAAGGCGGCAGGATTTAGCCAGTGATTGGATATGGGGGCTGAAAGAGAGGTCAGAGTCAAGGATTACACCCAGGACCCTGGCATGTGTGGAGGGACCAATGGTTGTGTTGTTGATATTAATGGTGAAGTCCCGGGGGCGGGGGGGGGGACTGTGAAGGAGGAAATATACCAAGCTCAGTTTTAGAAAGATTGAGTTTGAGGAAGTGGTGTGACATCCATACCGATCTGTCATTCAGTAATTTTGAGATCCGTGAGGAGATTGAGGGGGTGAGTTGAGGAGTGGAGAGATAGATCTGGGTGTCATCGGCATAGAGGTGGTATTGGAAGCCATGGGAGGTTGTCAACTGGCCCTGGGAAGAGGTGTAGAGTGAGAATAGGAGAGGCCCAAGGACAGAGCCTTGGGGTACCCCAACAGAAAGAGGAAGGGGAGTGGAGGAGATGGAACTGTAAGTGACACTGAAAGTGCGCTGAGATAGGTAGGAGGAGAACCAGGATAATGCAGAATCACGGAGGCCAAGGGAGTGTAGTTTGCTGAGGAGGAGTAGGTGGTCGACTGTGTCAAAGGCAGCAGAGAGGTCTAAAAGTATGAGTATGGAGTAGTGGACATTGGTTTTAGCAGTTAGTAGGTCACTGGTGAGTTTTAGTAGGGCAGTTTCAGTAGAGTGTTGTGGGCGGAAGCCAGACTGTAGGGGGTCAAGAAGGATGTTGTCCGTGAGGTAGCGGCTCATTTGGTCATGGACAAGGCGTTCAATGAGCTTGGAGGCAAACATGCTAGAGGAGTTGTTGGATACTGAACATGCTAGAGGAATTATTGAAGATTAGGATACATGCTATAGGACTTGTTGCAGATCAGGGACATGCTGTAGGAATTATTATGAGACTGCAAACATGCTATAGAGTTGTTGGAGATCAAGGATATGTTCTAGGAGTTGTTGGAGACTGCAGACATGCTGTGGGAACTGTTGGAGACTTGGGAAGTGCTATGAGAGTTGTTGGAGATTATGAATATCATATAAGGAGTTGTTAGAGATTATGAACATGCTATAGGAATTGCTGGAGATGATGAAAATGTTATGGGAGCTGTTGGAGATTACAAACCTGCTATAGGAGTTAAAAAAAAATAAATGTAAGAGTGCCACACCCTTATTACTTTGCTGCTGCCCCTTTAAGTGTAAAGACACTAAATACAGTATGTATGTCAAATTGTAAAGATGGGCACTGCTTCAGAGCTCAGTTGTTTTCTTAGCTAATGAGCACTAAAGCAGCGCCCATCTTTACAATTTTACACCTATGCTATACTGTAGGAGTTGTTGGAGGCTGTGAAAGTACTATAGGCATTGTTGGAGAATGGAGACTGTAAACAAGCTATTGGCAATTGGGGACATGCCGCAGGCATTGTTAGTGACTGCAAACATGCTATAGGAATTGCTGGAGACTGCAAACATGCTATTGGAGTGTTGGAGGATGCATGCACGCCAAAGGCTTTGTTGGAAGCTGCTAATATGCTACAGAAGTTGTTGAAGGCTGGGTACATGCTCCAAGAGACGTAGACTGGAGACACATTACATGAGACTGCTAGAGATACTGTGTATTATATGGGAACAGGAAAACACAGATTGCTTGCAGGGGTCCTGAAAGCTGCACAAAAAGTGCCAAAGGGCCACAGATTGGGCACCAGGGCTGTAGATCTATATTGATGTACCACCATCCTTTACTGCACACCTGTGGTAGCACATACAGTTTATAGTCAAATATAATTTTTATTAGCTTTGTCAAGAAAAGATATGCAAGTAAGAAAGCAATGTCCAATTACGGCACAAAAAATGGTATGCATCAAAACCTGGGATACAAGAATTAATCCAGGAGGACAACATGCTACAGAGAAGTGTAATGCAGACAAGACGAATCCAAAGCTTGGTATTGAATGGAAATGGTTAACAAAGATGAGCATGTGGGTAAGGTAGGAAAACCCCTTGGAGAGTTTAGTTAGTATGTACCATTCAGACCAAGAACATGCAAGAAAGAAACAGAAGGAACTAAGAAAGAACAAAGGTGAACCTCAATAGTGCCCAGAGCGTGTAAGAAAAAAGGAGAAAGAAGAATGATATTCAGACCTAGGTTCTTCCAATATAAGGAAGCAATGATAAGTGAATACATATATAGAAAATAATTAAAATAAAATAGGCAAAATGTAATGTGTTAACCCAAAGTGACAAAGGGGGGTTTCTAAAAGGTGGGGTAACACATATAATGTGGCTTGTTGCTGCCAATCTGTTACTGACCACAGAAATAGATGACACCCAGCCGGTGATCAGTCATATCTGAGAGACTACCCAACAAAGCAGTATTGCCCTAACCTGACACTGGCGGTAAAGTCTCCTTTTCCTCTGACCCTTACTGCCAAATGGCAGAGAGTGTTGGACAGTAGCCATACACTGGTAGATTTTTTTTTCAGACATTCACATGACGCATCTTGCTATTTCATTCAATAATGTCTACAGAGACTTGCAAAAGCACTTCAAAATTTAGTTTACTTTTGACATTCAGTTTTGAGATCAATAAATTTGATAGTGAAAACATTTATATTGTGTTCCTTCTAATTTTATGTCCCCACGGTTCAAAACAATTGTTGATTTGACCGCATTAACCATTATTCAGTAAAAGCAAATGACCGTTCCAACAAAATTCTAGTGGTGTATAGTCCGCTTTAGCCACCCTACAGAGGAAAGTTTCAGCAACCTGGAACATAAGGTCCCACACAGATTTGAATCAAAATTTTACTGGTGTATGACCAGCTTTAGCTACCCTACAGAGGAAAGTCTCAGCAACCTGAAACATAAGGTCCTACATAAGTTAAAATCTAAATTCTATTGGTGTATGGCCAGATATAGCCATTCAACAGAGGAAAGTCTCAGCAACCTGGAACATAAGGTCCTCCACAGGTTTGAATCCACATTTTACTGGTGTATGACCAGCTTTAGCTACCCTACAGAGGAAAGTCTCAGCAACCTGGAACATAAGGTCCTACACAGGTTTGAATCCACATTTTACTGGTGTATGACCAGCTTTAGCTACCCTACAGAGGAAAGTCTCAGCAACCTGGAACATAAGGTCCTATATAAGTTAAAAACTAAATTCTATTGGTGTATGGCCAGATATAGCCACTCAACAGAAGAAAGTCTCAGCAACCTGGAACTTAAGGTCCTACACAGGTTTGAATCCACATTTTACTGGTGTATGACCAGCTTTAGCTACCCTACAGAGGAAAGTCTCAGCAACCTGGAACATAAGGTCCTACATAAGTTAAAAACTAAATTCTATTGGTGTATGGCCAGATATAGCCACTCAACAGAGGAAAGTCTCAGCAACCTGGAACATAAGGTCCTACACCGGTTTGAAATGAAATTCTAATGGTGTATGGCCAGCTTTAGCCACCTTACAGAGCAAAGTCTCAGCAACCAGGAACATAAGGTCCTACACAGGCTTCAAACAGAATTCTGCCAGTGAATAGACAGCTTAACTGTCTTTAGAGGGAGGTTTTCTAGGTGTCATCACTAGGACTGGAAATAAGAAGATATCCCCTCAATAAAAACACAGCACCACTGAAAGCCTGATGTGGTTTTTATCCTCAAGCTGGCTATATACACACAGATTTGAACGTTGAACATTCCGAAAAATTATTTCCTAAGAGCATTCAATCTTGCCATCATTGAGTCAACTAATTTTATTCAAAAGCCCTTAAAATGTTTGTCCAGACTTGCTACTTGAATGGAATCCCATACATACTAAACATGTCTCTTTTCTGGCCTAGAATGTATTCAGGACAACATGTATGATTCTTCCCAAACGGAAATCACATTTAC
>NC_133325.1:41478881-41574559 GCF_042186555.1 Aquarana catesbeiana
ACTAGAGGTTTCATCTTGTGTAGAAAAAATGAGTGAATCAAGAGTGGAGGTGACCCAAATCCTTCATAAATACAACAATGCGAGAAGGACCTGGACCCCCACAATATAGTCAACTATGGCAGCTTGCCACTATGATTAAACTATTTAGTAAGCTACAAAACTACCCTAACACTTGCACACCTGAGGGTTTTTGCGCCTAAGCTTAGGCAAAACGATTATGCGATAGGAATTCCATACTTATCAAAACCGGCTGTTCATATCTCTTCTCTCAAAGCTCCAAAAGTTATTTGGGCCTCCGTTTTGCGGATTCTGCTTGCTCCGCTGATCACTGCTGAGCAGGCGGATGACATGTCCTGTCTGCTCCGCTGTGCAGAGCGGACACAGTCCTGCTCGCCTCTATGGGAAAATCAGGTGGAAACAGACCACTTGTCCTGTTTTCATTCGATCCTAATCCACCAGATGGATGGAAAATATGGCCACCATCCGTCTGGGTTTTGCGGGCAGGGTTGGATCGTATAATACACCGCTCCATAAGGGAGACTGCAATGTCCGATCAAGTCCGCCTGAAAAACTGACAGGCGGACCTGATCGGACAGCCCATGTGAAGGGGCCCTAAAGCTGTGTTCTGCATTTTTGACCCCACTGACTTGAATGTAAACACGCAACATCAGCAACTTTGCGCATTTTTTGCAGCTAGACAAATGTACTCCTCCGCTCTCCCTGGTCTCTACTCCCACCTGTGCATACAAGTGCACATACGCTTGCTAAACACTTAAAGAAAATGCATATACATGTTAAAATACACAAAAAAAAGGCCTGTAGATGCGCTTCCATAAGATGTGAATGCGTGAATAGAGGCTTAGGGGGTCTGTTTTCAAACAACAATCTCTAAAGACTCTCCTATTTTTATTTTTTTAAGCCCGGCATGAAGACCATCAATGGTCACCTGAAATACTCAAAGAAAATGGGCTGTTTATATTGGTGCTAATGAAGGTCCCTTCCACACAGCACAAGTCAACAGGAGTCCAGGCTGAAAAGACACAAGCTGTGACTGCTGGTCCATTGCTAATCATTAAAAGAACATCTATAAAGGGCTTCAGAGTACAGGTCATCAAGCTTTTGTTCCAGGTCAGAGGAACACAGTATGTATTCTTCTCCTCCACTGGCAACAACCTCTAATCACTGGACTACTTGGAAGATGTATTACTAATAATGGCAGATCCTATAAGGGCAGCACATGTACAATGAGCCCCAGCTTCATACCGTGACACTTCTCAAAGAAGAAAGTTGGACCCCCGGAGTTGGACAGACCCGTCATTGCTCATTCAGTGTCAGCGAGCTGGTCAGCAGGAAGGTGGATGACATCTGGGCCTTGAAGGCCACTTAACATCAATGATACAACATTTCATAAATTATTGATGGAAAAGAGGTTTCATTATAATTGATGGGTGAATTCATAAAAGTGTCAGGAGACCATAAGAGGAGAAGGAATTTTAATTGAAAGTAGCATAGGGGGTGCGACATTTTTCAAACACACAACTGACTGCGTGTTTCAAATTCGCACAACAGCCAATTTTGATGGCAACTAACAAAAATGGGGACACTCAATAGAATTCACAAGTGAGAGATCTTAAGATCTGTGTGACTAGGCATGTTCATTTTTTTTGTGATACAGTATAATGTCAATATTGAGACGCCTGCCTTTACACGAAGATGAACTTTAATGGCATCCCAGTCTTAGTCCGTAGGGTTCAATATTGAGTTGGCCCACCCTTTGCAGCTATAAAAGCTTCAACTCTTCCTGGAAGGCTGTCCACAAGGTTTAGGAGTGTGTCTATGGGAATGTTTGACCATTCTTCCAGAAGTGCATTTGTGAGGTCAGGCACTGATGTTGGATGGAAAGGCCTGGCTCACAGGTGTCCCAATACTTTTGACAAAATAATGTATATGCTGCTTGTATATGATGATACTTGTATGGTTGTTAATGTTATTAGCAACTGTTTCACACACTGCAAATGTAAATTTTCCAACGTATTAATGGACAGTTAAAGCCAACCCTTGCAGGGCAAAGCAACCACGACCCTGTAATCTCCGTTCAGCTCACTCCATTTACCTGCACTTATCCACTGCTCGGTACAGCCAAGAAAATTCTTGGTTCCTCTGGGTATAGAGCAACATGTGACTCACCCCATGTGACAGCGAGGGGCCAATCACCAAGCACCAGCATTGTCACATGGGGAGAGTCTTTAGACCTCTGTAAGCTATGACTTGACTAACTCCTAACGTATAGAGGGGGGTTTCTCCTACCTCCAGCAGAAAAGCGGTGGGAATAAAGAAAAAGCAAGTAGGAGGACGCAATTATAGTGAACCTGTTGCCCTACATAACATAGGCTCAACACCAAAAAAAATGTGTGCCCTGTTGGACAGATTTTAATCACTTTCTATCTTCCCGTTGTACGGTGACTAACATGCTTTAATAGGTTTTCCACGTATTTGCCCATTTTGTTTGTCTTTTGTGGCCTATTACCGCTGCACATGTTTTGATGTTACACTGTATGATGCAACGTTACTATAACATTCCGATTGCAGATATTGGTGCTATAATGTGGAAATAATGGTGTTATGTTGCTATGATTATGCCTAAGGTTTAACAACTGGGATGACGGTATTGTATCCGTCATGGGCCGAGGGCGTGCCATTGAAAAGAGCGGGGGAGTGTAGGCAGGGGTGAATTCACTTCCCCTTTAACATAGGAATTCTTGTTAAAATTTGGAGTTATTAAAATGTTAAACTGTAAAATAGTCCAACTATTCATCCATGCTTAACAATTAATATTACGTTAAGAGTACAAATTTATTTTATCAGATGAACCGCACATACTGTATTTACCATTCTTCCAATATAAGCATTATTTGACACATTCTGTAGGATAACCTTGTTGTGTTTGTACAAATTATCCAGAAAACCATAAAAATGATGGGAAAAAAAAAATAAAAAATAAAAAATTCTTACTTAGAAAAAGGAAAAAAAAAAAATCTTTAGAAGTTCTGATCCCAGAACTATACAACCCCTTTCTCCCTCTATAATGGAGAGACTGAAGTGTTTGTAGGCCAAATCAGGAAAGCAGCCTTGGGTGAGGACCTAGTTCCTCCGTAGATGCAGTAGGGTGGGTGTCCACTGTCACCCTAGGACAGGAAGAGCAATAGGTTCAGCAAGGACCAGCCGAATTAGGATCCATCTGTGGCCATTCCCCTTCTTGAGAAGTCGATCTATCAACTTCTCATGAACCGGTCTGTCGGAAAATTTTGCTGATCAGTGTATTTTGAAAGCTGGGGTGTCCTGCTGTCAGAATACAATGAGGGGACTCCCACGTCCACCTTTAACCACTTGCCAACCGCCTGCCGTCATTATACTGCAGCAGGTCGGCTCGTTCCCGTAAATCACCATACCGATACGGCAGGCCCTTCAAGAGCTATAGCAGGTGTCCACTGCACGATGGGGGGGGGGGGGGGGGGGGCGGCTGATGCGCATGGCCGGCAGACATCAGTCGCGCCACAGAGGGCCAGAACGGAGATCTGTCAATGTAAACAAACAGATCCCCGTTCTGACAGGGGAGTAGAGAGAGATCTGCTGTACCTAGTAATCAGGAACAGCGATCTCTCTCTGTACTCCCAGTCAGTCCCCCCCCAGTTAGAAACACTTAACCCCTTGATCGCCCCCTAGTGTTAACCTCTTCACTGTCAGTGTCATTTATACAGTAATCAGTGCATTTTTATAGCACTGATCGCTGTATAAATGTCACTGGTCCCAAAAAAAAGTGTCAAAAGTGTCTGATCTGCCCCCGCTAAAAAACACTGATCACCGCCATTACTAGTAAAAAAAAAAAATTAAAAAAATAATAAAAATGCCATAAATCTATCCCCTATTTTGTAGACGCTATAACTTTTGTGCAAACCAATCAATATACGCTTATTGCGATTTTTTTTTACCAAAAATATGCAGAAGAATACATATCGGCCTAAACGGATGAAGAATTTTTTTTGTTTTCGTTTTTTGGATATTATAGCAAAAAGAATAAAATATTGTTTTTTTCAAAATTGACGCTCTTTTTTTGTTTATAGTGCAAAAAATAAAAAACACAGAGGTGATCAAATACCACCAAAAGAAAGCTCTATTTGTGGGGAAAAAAAAGGACGTCAATTTTGTTTGGGTACAGCGTTGCACGACCGCGCAATTGTCAGTTAAAGCGACAAAGTGCCGTAACGGCCTGGTCATTAAGGGGGTAAATCCTTCCGGTCCTTAAGTGGTTAATGTATAGTTGGGGGAATCAGTTCAGTGTTTTTTTCCTTCAGCCTGCTGTCTGAAGGAAAAAAACTGAGCCATGTATGACCAAGATTAACTGGCAGTATCACTGGTAGGAAGAAACTAAAAATGAAAACGAATGCAGCCACCACATCTAAAAGACTTGTAAGCTGCAATATATTACTTTTTTTTTTTTTTTTTGGGAGTTAGATAAAAGCCACTGTATGGGGCATGTGGTTACTCAAAAATATTCGTTTATCTGTTATGGTTTCAAAATAGGTTTAAATTACAGCCAGTCATTTGAACTATATTTTGGTTTTAGGATATTATTAATACCCTAAACCAGGGTTCTCCAAAATTTCTAAACAAGGGGCTAGTTTACTGTCCTTCAGACTTAAGTAGCAGGGGGGGGGGGGGGGGAGTAAAAAAAAAAAAAAATTACACAGCACCCCTGTGGTTAGGAGGAGGAGGAATAATGGCCCATCAGTGGCATTAGTGGAATAGTGCCCCATCGTTGGTAGCAGTGGGAGGAATAGTGCCCCCATCGTTGGTAGCAGTGGGAGGAATAGTGCCCCCATCGTTGGTAGCAGTGGGAGGAATAGTGCCCCCATCGTTGGTAGCAGTGGGAGGAATAGTGCCCCCATCGTTGGTAGCAGTGGGAGGAATAGTGCCCCCATCGTTGGTAGCAGTGGGAGGAATAGTGCCCCCATCGTTGGTAGCAGTGGGAGGAATAGTGCCCCCATCGTTGGTAGCAGTGGGAGGAATAGTGCCCCCATCGTTGGTAGCAGTGGGAGGAATAGTGCCCCCATCGTTGGTAGCAGTGGGAGGAATAGTGCCCCCATCGTTGGTAGCAGTGGGAGGAATAGTGCCCCCATCGTTGGTAGCAGTGGGAGGAATAGTGCCCCCATCGTTGGTAGCAGTGGGAGGAATAGTGCCCCCATCGTTGGTAGCAGTGGGAGGAATAGTGCCCCCATCGTTGGTAGCAGTGGGAGGAATAGTGCCCCCATCGTTGGTAGCAGTGGGAGGAATAGTGCCCCCATCGTTGGTAGCAGTGGGAGGAATAGTGCCCCCATCGTTGGTAGCAGTGGGAGGAATAGTGCCCCCATCGTTGGTGTCAGTGGGAGGAATAGTGCCCCCATCGTTGGTGTCAGTGGGAGGAATAGTGTCCCATCGTTGGTGTCAGTGGGAGGAATAGTGTCCCATCGTTGGTGTCAGTGGGAGGAATAGTGTCCCATCGTTGGTGTCAGTGGGAGGAATAGTGTCCCATCGTTGGTGTCAGTGGGAGGAATAGTGTCCCATCGTTGGTGTCAGTGGGAGGAATAGTGTCCCATCGTTGGTGTCAGTGGGAGGAATAGTGTCCCATCGTTGGTGTCAGTGGGAGGAATAGTGTCCCATCGTTGGTGTCAGTGGGAGGAATAGTGTCCCATCGTTGGCGTCAGTGGGAGGAATAGTGTCCCATCGTTGGCGTCAGTGGGAGGAATAGTGTCCCATCGTTGGCGTCAGTGGGAGGAATAGTGTCCCATCGTTGGCGTCAGTGGGAGGAATAGTGTCCCATCGTTGGCGTCAGTGGGAGGAATAGTGTCCCATCGTTGGCGTCAGTGGGAGGAATAGTGTCCCATCGTTGGCGTCAGTGGGAGGAATAGTGTCCCATCGTTGGCGTCAGTGGGAGGAATAGTGTCCCATCGTTGGCGTCAGTGGGAGGAATAGTGTCCCATCGTTGGCGTCAGTGGGAGGAATAGTGTCCCATCGTTGGCGTCAGTGGGAGGAATAGTGTCCCATCGTTGGTGTCAGTGGGAGGAATAGTGTCCCATCGTTGGTGTCAGTGGGAGGAATGGTGCCCCATCCTTGGAGTCAGTGGAAGAATTTATGCGCCGTCATTGTTAGGAATAATATCCCATTGTTGGTGCCAAGGGGAGTAATAGAGCCCTCGGGCTTCAGTTTGGGAACCACTGCTCTAAACACTCCATTAGCTTTCTAAATTTGTTTGGGAGATTAGTGAAGAGTTCCAAGCTCGTTCATCTGGACACAACCCTTACAAATAGGTGGCCACACTCTCTTTATTTTGTTCTATGGCAACAGCAGGAAGAACAAGATATGCCATAGCGGTGGTAGTTGAGATACAAGATTTGAGAGCGCCATCTGAGACCGCCAGAGGGGAAGGAGCCCAACACTTGAAGCATCCAAAGTAATAAGCAACCGCCACATGATTTGATCCATCAAGTCCCACCCATAATTGGGCCTTTCAGCCACATTCCTCAACGTAGGTTGACGTAAACCTCTTGATGTCTTCTTAATAAATGACAGGCAAGCAGTGCAGAGGGGAGAATTTATACACTACATATTTATCAGCTCCGCTGAACAGAGATGTTGAAAGAGCAACGCTGGTGATTTGCAGACAACACTGAATACTGCTATGTATTATTGATGAACACGAGCAGCTGATATTACATCAAGGAGAAAACCAGAATTACATGAAGCAGAAACACCAACCACAGTTCTTAGAAAATCTACTTGTGGGAGGAAGGAGAAAAAAAATAAAAAGGAATATCAAAGCCCCATCCCGTCCTGACATCCCCCTTACAAATCACTCACAGACATGGCATTAATGGAAGAACTGCTGGAAAGCTATAAAGACACCCTTTGGTTCACTTACGTATTCCATCAAGAGCCATGGAATCATCCTTCCGTTCATTTACGCTAGCCACCCATGCACTGATCCAAACGTTTTCTACTTTGTCAATCGGATCTGGGATTCCTGCTTTTTTGATTGTCAAGTGTTTGGGTGTTTTTGAAATTTCTTAAAAAAAAAAAAAAAAAAAGAATCAATTGGTAGTCTTAAAATGCTATTCAATTACTATATGGCCAACGGGTTTCAATTAAATATGACTAAGGAATGGAAAGAAATTAAAACAAAAATTGCTCGATACTCAAAGCACTTTCAAAACCCAGCTGAAAGCAATTGGAAATTTTATGATCTGTCTGATTGTCTATTTTACAATTTAACCTCATCTATCGAAAGGAATTAAAAGAGATGCTATTGCCTTGCTTATTGCAGGGTGAAGTGACAGGGTTTGTCTAAAGACGCTCAACCCCTATCCCCAATAAGGGTATACTCACCTTGACAGCACTCCTCCTCCTACAAAACACCTTTCCATAACCTCCTTCTATGATGTGGTACCCAGACCTAGCGGACAATCACTAGTCCCAAGCATGGTCACTTGGTAGAGTTGGTAATGTTACCAGCCCTTCAACCCTAGATAACCTCCTTCTAGAATGTGGCACCCAGGCCTAGTGGACAATCACTAGCCCTAAGCACGGTCACGTGATATAGGTGGGTAATGTCACCAGTCCTTCAGCCATAGATAACTTCCGTCTATGATGTGATACTCAAGCCCAGCGGACAATCACTAGTCCCAAGCATGGTCTCGTAATAGAGGGGATAATCTCACCAGTCCATCAGCCACAGATAACTTCCTTCTATGATGTGGTACTCAGGCCTAGCGGATAATCGATAGTCCTAAGCATGGTCACTTGATAGAAGGGGTAATGTTACCAGTCCTTCAACCCTAGATAACCTTCTTCTAGAATGTGGTACCCAGGCCTAGTGGACAATCACTAGCCCCAAGTACACTCATGTGATATAGGTGGGTAATGTCACCAGTTCTTTAACCCTAGATAACCTCCTTCTAGAATGTGGTACTCAGGCCTAGTGGACAACCGCTAGCCCTAAGCACGGTCACGTGATATAGGTGCGATACTCAAGCCTAGCGGACAATCACTAGTCCCAAGTATGGTCACGTAATAGAGGGGATAATCTCACCAGTCCTTCAGCCACAGATAACCTCCTTCTATGATCTGGTACTCAGGCCTAGCGGATAATATTTCGTCCTAAACACGGTCACGTGATAGAGGGGGTAATGCTGTTTGGAGTACTACTTCATATCTAGTACATCTTTATGTGGAAACAACATGCTACCTGGCACGAGCAGAAAAGTTGGTATTGCAGAGCACTGACCAAAACCTCAAATAAGCTTTAAAAAGCTATATATATATATATATATATATATATATATATATATATATATATATATATATATATATATATATATATATATATATATATTATACAGCTCTGTTGATAATCGGAAGTGCCACCACCCATATACATAGCGCTCACTAAAAAGTACTGCTTCGTAAAAGGATGGTGGCACCCTCAACTATCGACATTTTACAGAACTTTTGATTGTTGCCTTCGCTAACATTATAGTGAATTCTGGCTACCATCCCAAATCCACATATACAGTAGGTGCAATATGCTACTGTATTATGTGTTTTAACTGATTTTATGTTTTTAATTTGCATTAGTAAAAGGTTTTATTACTAAAGAGAATGTTGTGAGCCCATAAATTCATTTTGGACCTCAGTCCATGGACTTTATTTGCCTCATTGTCCTGTCATTGTCAAATGTGACTCAGGTGAAGATCAGAGATGAGCTTGGGTTTGATGGGGCGGCACCGATTGGGAACTGAGGGCCGATCACAAGTTTGGACCAAAATGGGAAGGAAGAGGTCGCTCCCACCCACTGCTGCCCAATGAACTGTGACCAGGGCATTTCTAGCTACATGTACACAAATGGGCAAGGAAGATGGTGACACCACTGACCTAACATGGCCATTCATGTGGACCAAATCTGAGCTCATCCTTAATGAAGGTCATACTAGGTGCATCTAGAATAAGAGCGCACGTGGACAACATATAGCTGAAAGTGACCAGTGGTGGTCAGCAGTACTGAAAATCAAAAAGAATGAAATATGTCTGAAAACCTTATTTAATTAAAAAAAAGGCAACCTTATGGTATACAGTGCTTAAACTAAATGTGGCTCCTCAGGATTTAGATGTACATTAACTCTGTAACCTTTTATTAAATCCCATTTCCTCCCTGACAGGCCAGCTACTTTATCCAAAAATGTCAGTAGCAGGACTTCATTATGAGGGTGCTGCAGATGAATTGTCAGCATTGAGCCTAATGATAAGGCTGGAATGTCAGGACTCACCATGCACACAAGTAGGGAACGCTCCTGTGCTCCACTCACCTTTGTCCCCTTTTGTTTGCTGTAAATATGCAGGATTCTCCTCCACTTTAATTAATAAGGCCCCCAGCCCCTCCGGCTCTCAGAGGATTAAGTGTCAGTAAACAGAGCAGAGCTGCTGTCACTGACCAGATTGAGAAACTCAATCCCTTCGGAGATAGGACCTTCACAATACACAGATTTTCATAGGAATCGGATCCACTCCTTGCTCGGCAGAGTTCCCTGACCTAACAGCGCAGCCAGTGTCACCGTCCTAAATAAAAGAGCCATCATCTGTACCCAGCAGTAGAAACCTTAAAATCCAATACCACCACAACATATTTAATGTTACTATAGACATAAGGGTACCTGTCAAACTTGACTGCCGATGTCTGGTCAAGTGATCTTTCACTTTCACAAGTAGCATGTCGTTTAAAAAAAAAAAAAAAAAAAACTTATTTGCACTATATTGCACTTCTGTTGGCAATGTGCATTAGGGTGCATTTAGGAATGCATGGCACTGCAGTACAACAATGCGCTTTCGTACATTGTGTCATTAGGCACGTTCTTCCCGCTGCGCAAAAGAGTGAATCCAGTCTCAGGCTCCATTCACACTTGTATGACTCCAAAGTCGGGTGGCTTTAAAGTGCAACTTCGGGTGGGTGCGATTTGGCGCTGACCAGTCCATCCAAAATTGCATCAAAATCAGCTCAATTCTGGAGTCATACAAATGTCAAAAGAGCCTTACTTCTATTCAAAGAAACTATAAAACCTAGGTGGATGACAGTTTGTTAAAGAATGGTGCATTTTTTTTTTTCATAAAGTACTGTTTTCACCTTTTATTCATTCTTTGTTGCATCTCAGTGTTGCTGATCTTCTCTGATCTCTTTTAGCCACTTCCTCTCTACATGTACTCTCTCCAGCAGTTAAGAACTGTTCTGTGCCAACTATCTGATATTAAAAATTAAAAAAAAAGTAGCCCAAGCCTGCGCAATGTGCAGCGGCACAACTGCTTATAGTCTAAAGCCTCGTACACACGATCGGATTGTTGGCCAACAAAACCGTGGACTTTTGTCCGAAGGGCATTGGCCCAAACTTGTCTTGCATACACACGGCCACACAATTGTTGGTCAACAATTAGGAATGTAGTGACGTACTACGTGTTTTTTCAGCTCTTTAGCGCCACCCTTTGGGCTCCTTCTGCTAATTTCGTGTTAGTAGACGTTTGGTGAGTGTTGATTCGCGCTTTTCATTTCGCGCTTTTCAGTTCGTTTCTGAACGGCCGTTCATCAACCAGACATGTTGCGGAATCGGAGGAGATAACGTGTTATTTATTATTGGCCTTGGAGTTATTGCTTTGACATTATTTTTTTGGTTGAATAATAACAATTTGATTTGTTATATTTTCTATATTTTTGGATGCATAGAATGCACTTTTTGGTTAAGTTCTATTGGCAGATAGCATGTCTAATTTTATTTGTTTTCTTTTTTAATGCACAATAAAAAAATTGTGTAGAATAATACTTGGCTATGTGTTTTACCTCAAATGACGGTTTGGGAGTAGGCAGTTATATTTTATAAAATACAATGTAAAATTGACAAGGGACAGCAACATAGTTGTATCTTTGATTTTATAAACTACGGGATAATGGTGTTGTGGTAACTTCCCCAAATAAAAAAAAAAAAAAAAAAACAGCATAATAATATTATTCTTGATATCACTAGATAAAAAAAAGCCTTTGAAAATTTGTTTGCAATAACTCCATCAGTATCACCAGCAAAGCAGCTTCATTATTATCCCATTAAAGAAGAAGAGAATTGTGCGCTGCATTTGGAGATTTCATAATTTGCCGTGTCACAAATGTTAATTCTCCATTACCAACGCTAGTTTACAAGACCGACCACTTCTGGCTCATCCTTGCTTCCGAGCATGCGTGTTTGTACTTTGGACTTTTGTCCGACGGACTTGTGTACACACGCTCGGACAATCTGACAACACACATTTGTCCGCGTAAAATTTGAAAACCTGCTAGCCAACATTTGTTGGCGGAAAGTCCGACAACAATTGTCCGATGGAGCGTACATACGGTCAGATTTACCGCCAACAGCCTGTCATTGCACATTTCCCGTCGGAAAATCCGATCGTGTGTACGGGGCTTTAGGGGTACATGTCACAACGCAGAAGTTCAATTTGGGAGACAGTTGACACTCTGTAACAAGTATAATAAAGTATTATCTTAATGACGTTGAAAACTTAAAAAGATTCAATTTTTTTTTTTTTTTTTTGAATTATGCTAGCATATTAAATGATTGGGTTTAGTTTAGATAAACCTTAAACAGACCACATAACATAACCACAGCAAATTTTTAGAAAAACAAGCCTTTCACTAAAATAAATTAAAAAAAATAAAAAAATAAAATTAAATAATGCACTTTTTTCAATTAAAAAAAATTAAAAAATTTAATTAAATTTAAAAAAAAGAAAAGAAAAAAAGAAAAGCAAACATCTTTATTGTGCATAGAAGATGCTGGCCATATTTAAGTAACAATCCAACCAACAAAAACATCTTCCACCCCAGCTGACTTTGGCATTTCTGATTGAAACTTGAAACAACCCCACAAGACTTATTTAATGCAATCACATTACAATCATAGATAAAAAAATAAAATAAAATAAATCTAAACAATCTGTGCATCCCTTGGGTAGGAGCCAACAATATCCCCCACTTCGAGCCAACAACGTCCCTCCCTTCTCCTGAATAAATGAAGAACAATAAATGCCTAAAAAATGGACAACCTGATCTACAGATCTTACCACCAACCATAGATAGAAAATCTCTACCAAGGTCTCCAGCATCCTCAATAGGCAGCCAAGTCACCCAATCTGGTCCAAAAATCAGGTATCAGACAACAAGCATGCAGCATGGACAAAGTAAAAGAATTTGGAAGCCATCCATTTCAGCTCCGAAGAGAGGAAATTTCCACCGATTGCAACAGAAAACACTCAAAAAACATCAGGCGCCAGCTTAACTGATTAGGTGTATTTGCTAAAGCTTCTGGGATTTGTACAACCGTGATCTATCTGCAAGTGTCTTAATGATATCCCTGCTCATTACGAGCCTCTTTGCATAAAAAGAATTAGATCACTTACGTGATTCCAGTTCTATTATTCCAGTTGTCGCTGCACAATCCTAGCACCGCCAAGAAGAAGAAAAAGAGCAAAAATAACCAGGCTTCGGAGTAAATGAAGGAAGCCCCCAGACCTGAAATCTAGTTAAAAAGTTTGCTGACAAGTCTATTATTGACTTTCCCACCCCAATGAAGGCAGTCCATCCTATAAACATTAACCTTTGTTCAGGTCTGACACTTCCGTCTATCACCCCAGTTCATCCTGCCAATGTCCACCTCAATGAAACAAGACACTCTCTTGAGTCAGGCGTGGACAATGGGAGAGTCATTTATCATCACCTGCAAACAAAAGCCCGGGACCATCTCATCTGCCCCATACCTTGTTGTACAAACATTGAAAAATCAATTCCCCCAGGTGACCAAAACTGACCAACCTTGACAAGTAACAAAGTGACTCATAGAAAAGATTAGGAGGGGGGGGGGGGGGGGGGGGTTAGATGGGCACTCGCCGGCCACTTTATTAGATACACATTGCTAGTACCGGGTTGGACCCCCTTTCGCCTTCATTCTTCGTGGCATAGATTCAACAAGGTGTTGGAAACGTTCCTCAGAGGTTTTGGTCCATAGTGACATGATAGCATCACGTAGTTGCTGCAGATTTGTCGGCTGCACATCCATGATGACAATCTCTTCCACCACATCCCAAAGGTGCTCTATTGGATGAGATGTGGTGAGTGTGGAGACCATTGGAGTACAGGGACCTCATTGTCCAGTGGTGAGATGGTTGGATCTTTGTGACATGGAGTATTATCCTGCTGGAAGGAGCCATCAGAAGATGAGGACACTGTAGTCATAAAGGGATGGACATGGTCAGCAACAATACTCAGGTAGGCCGTGCTGTTTAAACGATGCCCAATTAGTACTAAGGGGCCCAAAGTGTGCCAAGAAAATATCCCCCACACCATTACACCACCACCACCAGCCTGAACCGGGGATACAAGCAGGATGGATCCATGCTTAAATGTTGTTTACGCCAAAATCTGACCCCACCATCTGAATGTCACAGCTGAAATCGAGACTCATCAGACCAGGCAACGTTTTTCCAATCTTCAATTGTCCAATTTTGTGAGCCTGTGCGAATTGTAGCCTCAGTTTCCTGTTCTTAACTGACAGGAGTGGCACCTGGTGATGTCTTCTGCTGCTGTAGCCCATCTGCTTCAAGGTTCAATGTGTTGCAGATTCATTGAGACGGTATTCCGCATAACTTGGTTTTAACGAGTGGGTATTTAAGTTACTGTTGCCTATCATCTCAAACCAGTCTGCCCATTATCCTCTGACATCAACAAGGCATTTTTGTCCACACAACTGGCGCTCGCTGGATATTTTCTCTTTCTGTAGGCCCTAGAGATGGTTGTGCGTGAAAATCCCAGTAGAAAATCACAGTTTCTGAAATACTCAGACCAAGCCCGTCTGGCACCAACAACCGTTTGACGTTCAAAGTCACTTAAATACCTTTTCTTCTCCATTCTGATGCTCTGTTTGAACTTCAGCAAGTCATCTCCACCATGTGTAGATGCATAAATGCATTGAGTTGCTGCGATGCAATTGGCCGATTAGCAATTTGTGTTACCAAGCAATTGAACAGATGTACCTAATAAAGTGGCCAGTGTGTGTGGTGTGTATATATATATATATATATATATATATATATATATATATATATATATATAAACACCAACCAAATTACCCCTTTTTGGAAAGTGGACACCAAAAGGTATTTGCTAAGAGGCATGTTGAGTCTTTGAAAGATCTATCTATCTATCTATATATATATATATACCGCGTTTATCGGCGTATAACATGCACTTTTTTTCCCCTTAAAATCAGGGGAAAATCGCGGGTGCGTGTTATACGCCGATCCCCACCAATTTTGTTTGATCGGCGGCGATCGCGGCAATCGCCGCGATCACCGCCGACATACACAGCCATGTCTAGATTCAAATATGGTGCAGAGACTGCAGGGACTCGGCGGAGCCGAGATACACATAGCCGAGTGTTCTCGGCTAGTCTCGCTGCCGCTCACAGTCACGCCCAGTCCCACCATTGGACCTGTGTTATGTCCATCATAGGGCGGGACTGGGCGTGACAGTGATCGGCGCCGAAAATAGCAGAGAATAGCTGAGAATAGCCGAGAACACTCGGCTATGTGTACCTCGGCTCCGCCGAGTCCCTGCAGTCTCTGCACCATATTTGAATCTACACACGGCTGTGTATGTCGGCGGCGATCACACAAAGCTGCACTGTGGCAAAGCAGCACTGTTAAGGCTGCACTGACATGGCTGCAATGGGGCAAAGCTGCACTGACAAGGCTGCAGTGGGGAAAAGCTGCACTGACATGGCTGCAATGGGGTAAAGCTGCACTGACATGGCTGCAATGGGGTAAAGCTGCACTGACATGGCTGCAATGGGGTAAAGCTGCACTGACAAGGCTGCACTGGGGCAAAGCTGCACTGATAAGGCTGCAATGGACACTGAGGCAAGGCTGCACTGACACTGAAAAGGCTGCAGAGAACGCTGCATTGATGGGCATTTTAATGTAAGTTTTTTTGCCTTAAACTTTACTCCTAAAAGTTTTTTTCCTTAAAATTCCCTCCTAAACTTGGGGTGCGTGTTATTTGGAATTGCTGTGATTATGCCCACAATTCAAAATCGCAAAGTGTGAATGGGGTCTTAGGCATCATGTAGAAGGGCATATAAAAAAGGTCGCTTTTGCAGGCGTACAGTGTGCATATATATATATATATATATATATTTATGCCGCTGTTCTGTGTTAGCCATGTGCATCAGGCATTTAGAGCAGTATTTCAGGAGCAGCGTTTAGAGGCATTAAAAAAAAAAAAAAAAAAAAACACACCAAAGCTTTGTTTGGAGAGAAGCTTATGAGCATAATTTACAATATATGTACGCTGTATGCAAAGAAAAAGAAGACCACATGTTAACAAAATGCGATGGTATGAAGAGGCTGCAAAGCACATTCACTTCAGCCCATGCTGCAGCAGAGCTTACAATCTAATGCCCTTACCAAACCCAGACACACTACAGGACCACCTTGGTGAGGCTCCAAGTTACCTCTATGAATTTGTACTGTGGGGGAAATCCAAACCAAGATCCAGGTCAAGGCAAGAGAGTGCTTCCATCTGATGTTTTTTGAGACAGGTGCTCCCCATTGTGACTGATTCCCTTTAACCCGCACAAAAGAGTCAGCTTCTGCATATTGTGTAATGTAAGCCCACACTGATCTTTAAAACTGATAGCAGACAGTTAAAGAAATCCAGGCATAAAAAGGGGATTAAGCTGCCCACTTGCGAATCTGCCTCTGGGACATCTGAGTAAATAGGGAGCCAGAGAAAAAAAAAAAAAAAGGTTGTTTTGTCTTCATCAATCACTGGCAATAATGGTCATGTGAAGTTTCAGAGGAAGTGGTTTTGGGTGTTAGGGTCGCGAGTTCAAGCTGTCGAGTGAATCAGTGTAACATGAAAAGGCCAAATGACTTCAATGACTGCAACCAGTGTGAGATGCGAAATTAAATTTGCAAAAAAAATAAAATAAAATACACATTATCTATACACACATATATATATATATAAATACAATCGCCATTTTATACCCATTTTATTCTTTAGGGTCTCTGTTAAAAAAAAAAGAAGATATCTATATCTTTTTTTTTTTTTTTTTGCAAATCTATCCATCTGCAAATATTAGCAAATCATGTTCACATCTCCAATATATTTGTGTTATGTGCAACTACTACACGAGCATTGATCCTGTTCCTAATTTGACAACCCAATAACACCCTAAGATAAACGTCTGATATACTTGGTCATATATTTTGCAACTTGTTAGATCTCTTTACAACGAGGCCTGTCCTTCTTTAGAGGAGGAAGCAGAAGACATCTGCTTGGCCTTGTGCACACTACACACCAGGATCTGCTGTACTGTTCAAGGGCAGGTTGACCACCGCCCACCACCAATCATTATTGGCCGCCCCAAGTTTGAGCTTTTATCCTATTTGATGAAAGATCCAATCATGTCTAATGCCCTTGGCAACCATCTTGGATGGCTTTTCCGACGGAATTCCGCTCAAGCTTGGCTTGCATACACACGGTCACACAAAAGTTCTCTGAACCCTCGACCGTCAAGAACGCGGTGACGTACAACACTATGACGAGCCGAGAAAATGAAGTTCAATGCTTCCGAGCATGCGTCAAATTGTTTCTGAGCATGCGTGTTTTTTTGCGCGTCGGAATTGCATACAGACGAACGGAATTTCCGATAGGAACTTTTTTCCGTTGGAAAAATAGAGAACCGGCTCTCAATCTTTTGCTGGCGGAAATTCAGACAGAAAAAGTTGGATGGAACATACACACGGTTGGAATATCCGACCAAAAGCTCCTTTTTTTGATGGACATTCGGACCGTGTGTATGCAGCATAACAGTAACATCAGAACCTAAAATTAGTGAGACTACCTTGCATAGCAAATGACCAGCCACTGCTCTAGCCTGTCCTATGGACAGAGTATGCAATTCGATGCGGTCACTTTAGGTATTCAGACAGCTGCTGGTGTTGCCATTGTTTGAATACAATAGCCAGCAGTGCAAATTCCTCCATCCATTCTGTATGATGGAGATGGGGGAATCTATTGATTTCTCCTGTTAAGAACGTGGGCTGAACAAGAGAACTCTAAAGGAGCATGGTTAGCCTTTGTAATGTCATGGGCCACATTTGAAGCCCCCTACATCAAGCAAGATGACCACCACTGACTTAGGACGATCATACACTATACAATCTTATTTAGAATTACAATCAACTACACAGTGAAAGCCTGAAAGGGCATGACTGATTTGATACAAATTGCAAAAATCTGAATGTATAGTGTAGGGTGACCATGCACATTACACAGTGATGTCATGGGTGAGTCAGTGCCCAGTTATATAGTTGGGAGGGGTCCTAGCTGCACATGGGGCATGGGAGCCAAACACATTTGCGAGAATGTAGCCAGCACACATAGTCCCGGAACAGGGCAGGAGGCCAGGTGGAGTGGACCTGTACATAGGAGCCTCCAGTTGTAGTAATTCTGTTGGGTAGGTGAGGGCTAGGGAGGATTAAAAAGGCCTATTAGGCCAGGCTGCAGATCCCTGTGGGAGGCTGCTTCCCTGGAAGGTTCTCGGGAGAGAGAGCGCAGTCCTGTGAGTACTAATGACCCCGGGCAGAGGAGAGACAGAAAGGGAGTTGGCTGTTTAAAGTGTTGCACGTGCTTTCACTTGTGACTACTGCTGACCGTCCACTATACATGATTGACTGTATATGTCAAGTGACTCTGGAATGTACTGTATATGTCCCTGTGATGTGACTGTAATGCTCATCAATGAGCAGAAGGATAGTCCTGAAAACCCGACATCACACAAAACCCCTGTGTATAAAGATTGGAAGCAGCCTCAGCCTAGACTCCGCCCGGGCCACACGCCCCAACCCGTTTCGCCCCCCCCACGGGGCTTAGTCATGGGGACGGTAGGCGACTACAGAGTGACTTGTAATGATATTTTCTGAACACCACCAGTAAAGTGCAGTGAATCTATTCTTGTGTGGACATTCCTTTCTCTGAATATGAAGGTCTATGGCAGGGGATGTCGTGTGGAGGGCTATGCCAAGGAGCAGGGTTAGAAGATGGCGGAGGGTTCAACCTCAACAGGAGGGACTGTGTTCTAGCAGGGCTTGAGTGGGGGTAGGGACTTGTGCTCTTGGCACCAATTTTAGCCAATCACGAAGCCCCTCTTATAAGGGGGGCATTCGAAAAACTCACACATGCTAAAAAAAATTGTCTTTTGCCTATAAAAAAATCTTTTATACTGTATATCTCTTTTACCTCATCAAATAAAAAGTCTGAACTTTAAGATAAAATTACTAACAGTGCAGAGATTACAACATTTTTACTACATTTACGATGGTAAAGGGTAATATGCGAAAAGTAGCCCCTCTTTCGTTGCAAGGAAAGGAGGTGAAAATGTCCATTAGCTGCCTTCAGCAATTTCCACTGCTCTGTTCTGAAACAATATCTGGCTTTTTATTCAGACAGGAGTCCTTCTTTAAGCGGTGTACGGGAAGGAAAATGACAGCACAGATTATGCGGAAGGTCGGACCACCCCTATACAATGACACCTAATGAACGTAGCTCTCATTAGATGTAAATTCCAGCGGCAAACAGAAAGGATGAAAAAAAACAGCAATCAAGAAGTAGCAGGCAGGTAATTACAGAATCTGTTAAATTACCATGATTAGGAGACACTGAGAAGGAACACACCGCAAATTTCCGTCAACTTTTCGTGGAGAGGAAGGAAAGTTTAATTGAACAGCTGTACATCTGAATGACAGCTTTTATTTCCACGCCTGAAATGTAGGAACCCCCTCCATGGCTGACAGGAGACAGACTGGCCGCTGGATAAAGGGTGGACCGGGAAATCTTGAAAAAAAGGGTGTAAATGGGCAACCTGGAGCTAGGTATGGGATACAGGACTACACTGCAATATAATGTCCAACTAGGTGGCCAAACTTTGGTAGACACCTGACCATCACACATATAAGCGTGTTGGACAATCCATGCCAAAACCATGGACATTAATATGTAAACCCCTTCTTCTTTGCGGCTATAACAGCCTCCACTCTTTTGGGAAGGCTTTCCATGAGATTTTGGAGTGTGTCTGTCAGTGGGAATTTGTGCCTATTCAACCAAAAGAGCATTTACGAGGTCAGGTAATGATGGCGGATGAGAAGACCTGGATGGCAACCAAGCCTACACTCATCAGGAAGGAATAATAATACTTATGCAATGGTCTGTAAAGTATTCCATTGTATTGCAAGTAAGAAACAGGTTGGCGACACCGGACCATCACTCCTATAGGAGCTTGACTGACATCCTATTCAAAACCATGGGAATTAATATGGAGTTGTCCCTAATCTTTGTGGCTACAAGACCCTGTACTCTTCTGGGAAGTCTCCCCACAAGGCTTTGGACTATCTGTTCGAAATTTTGAGGTCAGGTATGGATGTTGGATGAGAAGACCCAAAGTTCCAACCCAAAGTTGTTCAATAGGGTTGAGGTCAGGCTCTGTGCAGGCCACTCAATATCCTTCACGACTCTTCCAACCATGTCTTTATGGAGCTAGCTTTGTGTAAAACGGCCTTCTCCAAACTGTGACCACAGGATAGAAACTTTGGAATTGTCTAAAATACCTTTATATGCGGTCACATTGGCAGAACCCTTCATGGGAATTTCCCAAATTCAGTTATTTAGGGGAGTGTCCACATAGAAAGGTGTCTGTCAGATGTCAATTACCACTTAAAGCGGAAGTAAACCCATCCATAAAACTGTTACATTTACGGCACGTGCCGGAAATGTAACACTCCCATTGGTTGTGCTCTCAACCAAACTGTCAAACCGTCCAATGGCTGGTGTCATAACGGATCACATGTGCAGCATCATGGCAGTTGTAGATTAAACAGAGGCAAAGATGGCAGCTTCCTTGGCTGAAAACGATAGGAGGGTTTACTTACACTTTAAGAACATGTTCTATTAGCCTAGATCTCATATGACATGTTTAGATACGCCTTTTCATTAGTTAAATACTTTTCGACATACAAGAGAGTGAAAAACCAGTGCCCTTAAGCCATTCAGTTCTATAACTAGCTCACTATTTCTACTTATCGGACTGCTATGTCCATAAAACAGGCAGTTACAGCCGCAGCAAAGTAATAGGACACACAATCCCTCCTCAACCTGCTAACAGGAGCTCCGCAGGAACTTGTTTTATGGGTGCCAGATTACCGAAGGCCTAATTAAAATTAGAAAAAGCCCATAGAAGCAAATTGGAAAGCTTGCTCTAAAGCTGCCTAAAATCTGCCATGCTTTTTAATTTATAGTTGATTGCTGGGGCCTTTAACAGTAGAGATATCCTGCAAATTACAGAAAGGAGAAATTTTGCAAGAACGGTCGGACACAATTCATCAGGATGGATAATACTTGACAGCCGGACTTGATTTGTTTCTCAGTTCGCTTACTAATCTCCAACCATTCAGAGGAAATTAAACAGAAGGCCTCCTGAAGTATGCATCAAGACGACAAGGGTACTACGCTAGTACAGGCAATGGCAGTAACAATGATCTCATCTCATAGCTGTTGTAGATGCCATTTCTTGTTTTCGTTGACATCAACAGAGGAGAGGGTTCCTCTGTACTAGGCAGTGTTTTCATTCAAAGCTCATTCATTCAAGCTAGGTAAATGAACAAACCGCCCCCCCCCCCACAGTATAGATCTCCCCCAACATCCCTGAATACCCCTCCTCTCAGTCTACCTCCTCAGTACAGACCTCCCAGCACAAACCCCTCAGTAATGACTCCCTATCCAACACAAACCCCCATCTTCCTCCAGCACAGACCCCACACACACACCAGAGACCCCAAAGCACAGACTGATCCCCTCCAGTGCAGGCCAACCTCCTCCCCCATCAAAAACTGCCACCCCCAGAAAAAAGACAACTGCCCCTAGCGCAGGACAACACACACTACGGCACATCCCCCAGCAAAGACTAACCATATCCAACACACAGACAGACCACCCCTCCAGCACACACCAACCCCTCCCCCAGAAAAGACCACCTGCCCCCAGCACAGGGCAACACACACCGACCCATTTACCCCCCCCAACAAAGGCTAACCATATCCAACACAGACTGACCATCCCTTCAGCACCCCCCCCCCCACACACACAAAATACCGACTGCCCCCAGCACAGGGCAACACACAGCGGCCCATCACCCAGCAAGGACTAACCATATCCAACACAGACTGACCACCCCACCAGCACACACCAACCCCTCCCCCAGAAAAGACTGACTGCCCCCAGCACGGGGTAACACACACACCAACCCATTTACCACCCCCCCACCCCACAGAAAAGACCAACTGCCCCCAGCACAGGGCAACACACACACACACCGGCCTGTCACCTAGCAAAGACTAACCAAATCCAACACACACTGACAACCCCTCCAGCAAACACCAACCCCTCCCCAGAAAAGACCGACTGCCCCCATCACAGGGCAATACACACACTGACCCATTTACCCCCCAAGCAAAGACTAACCATATCCAACAGACTGACCCCACCCCACCCCAAGCACAGATTGACCGACTCCTCCCCCAGCACAAATGGACCCCTCCAGTACAAACCCCTCAGGACAGAATCAACCACCCACCCAACACAGACCTCTCAGTACAGACTAACCCCCCTAACAGTACCAAATCCTTCCCAGTACAGACATCTCCATAAAGAAAACCCCTTCACCTGCCCAATACAAACATCCCTCATCCCCCACCTCCCTCACCCCAGGTTGCAGAATTGTAAGAACAGAGAACTGCCCCGACCCAAGATAATATATAGCAGGTACCCAGAGTGGGGAGGAGAGTGATGGGCGGAGCAGGGAGAGGAGACTTCCTCTCACATTGAGATCCTGCTCTCACTGAAGCAGCAGGTACCGGGTCACTGCGGGGGCCATTTTTTTTTCCATGTGGTGCACAGCACTGCAGAACACAAAAACAAAATCACTGTCAGGCGGCAGAGCCGGCACCCCCATTAGTTCACCATTGAGCCTATTTTAATACAACCAAGGGACCAACACGATCATTTCGTTCGACTTATCACAGCAATAGCGTATGTGTGAGCTCAGAGTCCCGCTTTAGGAATGAAAAGCTTGCTTGTGCCATTTCCAATGTGCGGCTCATATCGGCGTAGACCATCAGTTCTGATCAATAAACTACTTTATGGTTTCTTTCCAACAATAGA
This sequence comes from Aquarana catesbeiana, assembly GCF_042186555.1. NCBI lineage: Eukaryota > Metazoa > Chordata > Amphibia > Anura > Ranidae > Aquarana > Aquarana catesbeiana. The sequence continues at coordinate 41,501,278 of NC_133325.1, forward strand.
AGCAATTGTCATAAAGCAAAGAGCTGTGACTAGCATAGTAAATCAGCCTTCGGCCGATGGTAATCTTCGGTGATAGGCCATCTATATTTCACAATACATAATAGATGGGCATTTCCACACACTGCATATCCTTTTTGTTTATCAGCCTGAAATAATAGGCCCAATTTACCATTCGGTCAGGAGTAATGCCTCCTCTGAAATCTCTTTGTATTTTATCCTTTTGGGCCGCACAGCGTTCCTTCCTCAAATAAACATCGCTGATTGATCGCCTTCTCCCTAAACACCGCTATCATATCTACTCCTAATCTCTGTTCCACACTAAACCGATCAGCGGTAATGAATCCAGGCCCAAACTCCTGCCTGATAATCCAACTATTATTTTAATTGATCTGAACGTTTGTCAGCTCCAATTCTCTTCTGTACGGCGCAGCTAAAAATTCAGCTTAAAGTAGAACTAAAAAGGCAGAGCTTAATATTTTTTTTTTTACATTTTGGATACAGTAAAGGAGGGTTATTAACCCCCTGATAATGTTTTATGCCATCAATGTCACATTGAGATTTCCTATCATTCCCTGCCCCATAGCCAAAACAGGAAGTGAGAGGAAATCCCTTTAAAAATGAGGGAATCCCTGGTTGTCACCACAACTATTGTCCCTACTGGAAGATTTACCCCTCTTCATTTTCACTTTACAGCGTAGCTAAAAATTCGGCTTAACCACTTGACCCAAATAAAATTTATGTCCTCATAACTCATCCATAACTCACTCATCCATGTCTTTCTAGACCTTGCTTTGTGCACTGGTCCAAATCATTTGGTGGAGGGGGGATTATGGTGTGGGGTTGTTTTTCAGGGGTTGGGCTTGGCCCCTTAGTTCCAGTGAAGGGAACTCTTAAGGCATCAGCATACCAAGTCATTTTGGACAAATTTCATGCGCCCAACTTTGTGGGAACAGTTTGGGGATGGCCCCTTCCTGTTCCAACATGACTGCGCACCAGTGCACAAAACAAGGTCCATAAAGACCTGGATGAGCGAGCTTGGGGTGGAGGAACTTGACTGGCCTCAACCAGATAGAAGATGTTTGGGAAAAATTAGAGCGGAGACTGCGAGCCAGGCCTTGTCCAACATCAGTGCCTGACTTCACAAATGCGCTTTTGGAAGAATGGTCAAACATTCCCATAGACACACTCCTAAACCTTGTGGACAGCCTTCCCAGAAGAGTTGAAGCTGTTATAGCTGCAAAGGGTGGGCCAACTCAATATTGAACCCTACAAACCAAGATTGTGATACCATTAAAGTTCATGTGCGTGTAAAAGGCAGGCATCCCAATACTTTTGGTAATATAGTGTACTTTCCTATCTATTTACTAATGCTAGCAGCATAAGCAGACCTCCCAATTGTCCCTGATTTTGAGGGACTGTCCCTCATTCAGAACAAAGTCCCTCTTTCCTCCTCATTTGTCCCTCATTTTGGCCTGATCTATATAGTTGTATCAAAAAGTGTTCTACAATTCTAAACCTTTCATCCAATTTCTAAATTGCTGTATTTGTAAAAGCCAATATAAAGGAATAATAGTGGTAAAAAAAAAGCACTTGTGGGTTCAACTAATCTTTTTTTTGTACAATTTTCCTTTAAGGGGGCGTGGCAGGGAGTGTGCCCTATGCCCACATACTTTTGCTAATAGGTGTCCCTCGTTCCCATCTCTGAAAGTTGGGAGGAATGGCATAAGGATTAAAAGGAGTCAATGTTGATTGAGAGAGTGAAGTTCCACTTTAAAGCCCTGAAGCCTGTATGTCAGCCCTGAAGAAGGGGGAAAGGTAACTCCACTGAAACGCATTGGCTCAATATGTGAGTTTTACACTTTCAATAAACAATTATATAATTCTACGCCAAGGGTTGCATAATTACAGACACTGGGCACTCCTCACCCAAGTACGTCTTGCTGAAACAACGGCAGTGTCAGACCATAAAGTGAGCAGCCAAATCCCCCAAGGGGGTCCAGCACCCACCGTTGGGGTTAACCTATTGGAAGTGATCCCTTCCTTACACCCCACAGAGCCACCCACCAACTAGTAGTGCAACAGATGAAGCAGCACTACAACCCCCACTGGATTCCAAAGCTCCGTGCACAGGCTGAAAGGCTTCAGTCTTTCTTTAAAGCTGAATACATGCCTACATACTTAATTATATCGGCATAAATTGACTTCCTTTAACATAATACAGTAAAATACAGCTGAAAAACCTGTCAACGCGTTTCAGCCTTTAGGCCTTAATCATGGCTGACTGATAAAATTAGTCCAGCAGGGTTTTAAGTGTAAACCAGTGACAGCTGCTAGAGGCAACTGTCAATATACCCCAGAAGCGGCTGCATCTAATTGGACACAGGGGCTGTTCAACCGACAACTTTTCTCCCTGGCTCCTTTGATTTTTCAATTGAAAGACTTTGAGCAGTGGGGTGCCAACAAGAGCCTCCATGAAGTAAACTCCCGATTGACCGGACAAAAAAAAGAAGAAAAAAAAAAGTGTATTTTATTCCAAAAAAATTGCGTTCGAAAAACCGCTGCGCAAAAACAGCGTGACATAAAAAAATTGCAAAAGCCACCACTTTATTCTCTAGGGACTCTGCTTTAAAAATACAGTATATAATGTTTGGGGGTTCCAGCTAGTTTTCTAGTAAAAATGACTGATTGTTACATGTAAACAAAAGTGTTAGGAAAAAGGCCTGGGGGTCAAGCGGTTAAATCTGAACACGAAGCCAGCCATATTGGTTCATTACCTATGCATGCTCTGCATCATGGTCAGCAAGGCTGCACAACCCCCATGCTTCCTCATCTCTCTCTTTCAATACAAGTCTATGGGTTGGTTTACCGTACGGGAGCCAGAACATATCATATATACAAATATACACTCACCGGCCACTTTGTAAAGTACACCTGTTCAATTGCTTGGTAACATAAATTACTAATCAGGCAATCACATTAGCGGCAAATCAATGCATTTAGGCATCTAAACATGGCGTGGACGACTTGCTGAAGTTCAAATCGAGAATGGAGAAGAAAGGGGATTTAAGTGATTTTGAACGTGGCATGGTTGTTGGCGCCAGACGGGCTGGTCCGAGTATTTTAAAAACTGCTGATCTACTGGGATTTTCATGCACATCTCTTGGGTTTAGAGAGAATGGTCCGAAAAAAATATCTAGTTAGCGGCAGTTGTGTGGAGGAAAATGCCTTGTTATTGAGGTGAAGAGGTGAAGAGGTGAAAGGAGAATGGGCAGACTGGTTCCAGATTACAGAAAGACAACAGTAACTCAAATAACCACTCGCTACAACCAAGGTATGCAGAATACCATCTCTGAACACACAACACATGGAACCTTGAAGCAGGTGAAGTCCAAACCGGGAGCCACTCCTGTCAGCTAAGAACAGGAAACTGAGGCTACAATTGGCACAGGCTCACCAAAATTGGACAATAGAAGATTGGAAAAACATTGCCTGGTCTGATGAGTCTAGATTTCAGCTGCGACATTCAGAAGGTAGGGTCAGAATTTGGTGTAAACAACATGAAGACATGGATCCTTGTATCAATGGTTCAGGCTGGTGGTGGTGGTATAATGGTGTGGGGGATATTTTCTTGCCACACTTTTGGCCCCTTAGTACCAACTGAGCATCATTTAAACGCCGCAGCCTACCTGAGTATTGTTGCTGACCATGTCCATCCCTTTATGACTACAGTGTCCCCATCTTCTAATGGCTCCTTCCAGCAGGATAATGCCCCATGTCACAAAGCTCCAATCATCTCACCACTGGACAATGAGGTCTCTGTACTCCAATGGCCTCCACAGTCACCAGATCTCAATCCAATAGAGCACCTTTGAGATGTGGTGGAATGGGAGATTGGCATCACGAAAGTGCAGCCAACAAATATGCAGCAACTGTGTGATGCTATCATGCCACTATGGACCAAAATCTCTGAGGAATGTTTCCAACACCTTGTTGAATCTATGCCACCAAGAATGAAGGTAGATCTGAAGGTAAAAGGGGATCCAACCCGGTACTAGCAAGGTGTGCCTAATAAAGTGTCCAGTGAGATATATAGATAGATAGATAGATAGATAGATGCAAAATTACATTTTGGCATATTAAGAAATGAAAAATGTTTCAATAATATCGCCAAGTGTCCAAAACAGAAATTTTGCGCTAGACAAAATTGCCATTCATGTGGGACAGAATTTCATATACACACATACATACATACAACAGAAAAGGGGATATTTTGGATATCTGGGCTAAAATCTGCCCGTTAGCACTTTCCCCGTCCCCCCCCTTCTGCACCCCAATGTCCCACCTGGAGCAGGAAGCTCTTGGAGTACGATGAGTTAACCTCACCTTCACAGGCCTTTTAATAGACAGCTCTTCCAAACCCACTCCAGTACTGTGTGTCCTCGTGTTAAGTGGTAGGCTGCTGTGTGCCAGAGTTAATTAGCGGAAAAGATGTCTTAAACTAGCGTAACACGCTGTAAACAATTCAAGTAGTACAAGTTCCTCACAGTAAATCAATTGCTTTGTGGAATTGTATTATCAGATCAAACCCGAGAAGAGTGTAGATTCATGTGAGTTGTTGAAAAGGATAAAAAAAAATACACACTACCAAAAAGAGTGTCAGCAACTCCTAAATAAAATCCAGTCATTCAGGGTGATGGGTAGGGAAACACGATTGATTTTGTTAGAATTCTGCCTGGGTGCACACCAGAACACCAGAGTGTGTAGTAGGGAAATTTATATAGAATGGTTTCATAACCAGAACCCGAAACAGTCTATGAATCCCACAATGAAGTAGTTGACCTATTAAACCATGAAACAAGGTATGAGGGGCTACCAAAGAGTAACAAAACCTTGCCCGGTGGCACACCAGAACATCAGAGAGTGTGTAGTTACATTTTTAAAGAATGGTTCCAAAGCCAGAAACCAGAACAGTCTACGAATCCCACAATGAAGATGTTGACCTATCATGAAACAAGGTCTGCAGGGTTACCAAAGAGTAGTGACCAACCTGTGGCTTTTCGGTACTTGCTGTGTGACCCTTGGACACCCCCACCCCAGTCTGTATTGGGACATGTAAATAATTAATAAAGCATTGATCTTGAACCTTAAGCTGACCATACACTAGTAGAATTTTTATTTTACTGGCCTCTGTCCTCCCATGTGACAGAGGCCTTAGGAGGCCGCCCATTGCAGGACCACATTCTTCTGGGACTTCAGGTGCCCAGCTTTCCCAGGCAGGAAGGTGGATAGTTAGTCCTAGGCCCATAGGGTTATCCTGCTGGTATTGTTATCTTAACCTTATCTTAGAGTATCAATGTGGATGTAAAGCAGTGGTTCTCAACACCTGTACCCAGGACCCACTAACAGGTCAAGTTTGGAAGATAACACAGGTGATATAATTTGCTGCTCAGTGATTGAAGTATGCTAGTCTGCATCTCCCCAAGATAATACTTAAAATCTGGCCTGTTAGTGGGTCCCGAGGACATGGAGTTGAGAACCACTGTTGTAAATGATCTGGTTCCTGGGTAGGCGGCTTCTACACTCCACAGGATGTCCACAGTCTCCTCAGCTTGTAGGGTAATATAACGACAATTTAAATTGAAGCGCCAAACCACTGTTAAGATGTCCAGATATAACTTTATTCTATGAAAAGTCAGGAGTACATTCCAAAAAGTTACTGACGCGTTTTAGGGGTCCAAGAGCACCCCCTTCATCAGGGCTTAATTGACTACAATGTGAACACACCAGAAGTGAGCTGGAGCTACAATGGTATTTTTTCCAGTGTGAATTATAAGCACAGGTCTTTTCAATAGCTTGTTTATTCTGGTGTGTTCACATTGCAGTCAGTCAAGCTTTGATGAAGGGGGGGGGGGACTCTTGGACCCCTGGAACACTTTGTGGATTGTACCATTGACTTTTGATGGAATAAAGCTGTATCTGGATCTCTTAGCAGTGGTTTGGCGCTTCAATTTAAAAATTTTCTGCCAGAGCCTGTGATTCCCAACTCCACACCCAGCTTCTTCCCTGCAGCAGCACAAGGGTAAGAGGTGTGCACTGTGATGTAAAGTGAGGGTGGGGACTCTTGACTTCTGATGGTGGGGTGCTCTGAACATTTGGTCTTACAGATACAACCACCCCTTTGAGGGCAACCATAATGCTGATGCGGCCCAAGATGAAGTTGAGTTTGACATCCCTGCTCTATAGTGTGTACTTGTCTCTGTTCAGAGCACTAAGTATCATTTCTCTCTGCTGTCTCGCTCCTCTGTTATCAGCATGAATCACTTCTGACAAGTTTTCCTGACACCAAGAGAAAAAAGGTGACGGGAAGGATCTCCAGCACACAGCCTGTGATTGACAGCCTCAGCTCTGTTCCTGTGTGCTGTGTGAAGGGGGGTGTGCCCATTCCCTGCAATCAGAACTCTCCTCACTTAGCTCTGCAAAGTGAAACTTTAGCTCCCTGCTTTCTGAAAGCTCAGACAAGTTGTACACATTCTGCACTTTGAACGGATGTAGAGGAGAGAAGACTGCAGATAAACAGGTACAACTTATGTAGGAGGATTCGTTTCATCTGTTTATCACCTGAGGCCAGTAATTTCATTGGGTATATGTAAGGGTTTACAACTACTTTAAAACAAAGCCGCAACATGCCTGTATAGTGCAGTGACTGATGTCTGTATGTAAAGCTATGCATACATTGTTGGCTATAAGTACCTATAATCAGGCATTTTTTTCTTAGAGAATAGGTGCAGGAACTCCCCCTTTCTGAGTCACTCTTCATCTCTGCCCCTACTCACCTCTGAGCAGCTTCCCTTGATTCTACCCCCTACCCACCTCTGAGCACCGTCCCTTGGTTCCACCCCCTACCCACCTTTGAGCACCGTCCCTTGGTTCCACCCCCTACCCACCTCTGAGCACCGTCCCTTGGTTCCACCCCCTACCCACCTCTGAGCACCGTCCCTTGGTTCCACCCACCTCTGAGCACCGTCCCTTGGTTCCACCCTCTACCCACCTCTGAGCACCGTCCCTTGGTTCCACCCCCTACCCACCTCTGAGCACCGTCCCTTGGTTCCACCCACTACCCACCTCTGAGCACCGTCCCTTGGTTCCACCCCCTACCCACCTCTGAGCACCGTCCCTTGGTTCCACCCCCTACCCACCTCTGAGCACCGTCCCTTGGTTCCACCCCCTACCCACCTCTGAGCACCGTCCCTTGGTTCCACCCACTACCCACCTCTGAGCACCGTCCCTTGGTTCCACCCACTACCCACCTCTGAGCACCGTCCCTTGGTTCCACCCCCTACCCACCTCTGAGCACCGTCCCTTGGTTCCACCCCCTACCCACCTCTGAGCACCGTCCCTTGGTTCCACCCCCTACCCACCTCTGAGCACCGTCCCTTGGTTCCACCCCCTACCCACCTCTGAGCACCGTCCCTTGGTTCCACCCCCTACCCACCTCTGAGCACCGTCCCTTGGTTCCACCCACTACCCACCTCTGAGCACCGTCCCTTGGTTCCACCCCCTACCCACCTCTGAGCACCGTCCCTTGGTTCCACCCCCTACCCACCTCTGAGCACCGTCCCTTGGTTCCACCCCCTACCCACCTTTGAGCACCGTCCCTTGGTTCCACCCCCTACCCACCTCTGAGCACCGTCCCTTGGTTCCACCCCCTACCCACCTCTGAGCACCGTCCCTTGGTTCCACCCACCTCTGAGCACCGTCCCTTGGTTCCACCCCCTACCCACCTCTGAGCACCGTCCCTTGGTTCCACCCCCTACCCACCTCTGAGCACCGTCCCTTGGTTCCACCCACTACCCACCTCTGAGCACCGTCCCTTGGTTCCACCCCCTACCCACCTCTGAGCACCGTCCCTTGATTCCACCCCCTACCCACCTCTGAGCAGCTTCCCTTGATTCTACCCCCTACCCACCTCTGAGCACCGTCCCTTGGTTCCACCCCCTACCCACCTTTGAGCACCGTCCCTTGGTTCCACCCCCTACCCACCTCTGAGCACCGTCCCTTGGTTCCACCCCCTACCCACCTCTGAGCACCGTCCCTTGGTTCCACCCACCTCTGAGCACCGTCCCTTGGTTCCACCCTCTACCCACCTCTGAGCACCGTCCCTTGGTTCCACCCCCTACCCACCTCTGAGCACCGTCCCTTGGTTCCACCCACTACCCACCTCTGAGCACCGTCCCTTGGTTCCACCCCCTACCCACCTCTGAGCACCGTCCCTTGGTTCCACCCCCTACCCACCTCTGAGCACCGTCCCTTGGTTCCACCCCCTACCCACCTCTGAGCACCGTCCCTTGGTTCCACCCCCTACCCACCTCTGAGCACCGTCCCTTGGTTCCACCCACTACCCACCTCTGAGCACCGTCCCTTGGTTCCACCCACTACCCACCTCTGAGCACCGTCCCTTGGTTCCACCCCCTACCCACCTCTGAGCACCGTCCCTTGGTTCCACCCCCTACCCACCTCTGAGCACCGTCCCTTGGTTCCACCCCCTACCCACCTCTGAGCACCGTCCCTTGGTTCCACCCCCTACCCACCTCTGAGCACCGTCCCTTGGTTCCACCCCCTACCCACCTCTGAGCACCGTCCCTTGGTTCCACCCACTACCCACCTCTGAGCACCGTCCCTTGGTTCCACCCCCTACCCACCTCTGAGCACCGTCCCTTGGTTCCACCCCCTACCCACCTCTGAGCACCGTCCCTTGGTTCCACCCCCTACCCACCTTTGAGCACCGTCCCTTGGTTCCACCCCCTACCCACCTCTGAGCACCGTCCCTTGGTTCCACCCCCTACCCACCTCTGAGCACCGTCCCTTGGTTCCACCCACCTCTGAGCACCGTCCCTTGGTTCCACCCCCTACCCACCTCTGAGCACCGTCCCTTGGTTCCACCCCCTACCCACCTCTGAGCACCGTCCCTTGGTTCCACCCACTACCCACCTCTGAGCACCGTCCCTTGGTTCCACCCCCTACCCACCTCTGAGCACCGTCCCTTGATTCCACCCCCTACCCACCTCTGAGCACCGTCCCTTGATTCCACCCCCTACCCACCTCAGAGCACTATCCCTTGGTTCAACCCACCTACCCACCTCTGAGCACCATTCCTTGGTTCCACCCCCAACCCACCTCAGAGCACTATCCCTTGGTTCAACCCACCTACCCACCTCTGAGCAATATCCCTTGGTTCAACCCCCTACCCACCTCTAAGCACCATCCCTTGGTTCCACCTTCTATCCAATGTCCCTTGGTTCCACCCCCTACCCACCTCCCTGTACCGCCCCTTTTAGAGAATACAGAACCTAGTATCATTTTGTGCTAGTAATTGTATGGAATTTGATAGACCCCACCTAGTAATAAAAACCCCCCAGCAACAATGGACCCCCCCGCAACAGAATGCCACCACAGCAATAATAGACCCCCAGCAGAATCAATAGACCCTCCAGCAGCCAGCAAAAATAGACCTCACTCAACAGTAGATCCCTCCCAGCAACAATTGACCCCCGCCATCAGCAAATATAGCCTTATTGAGCAACAATAGACCACCACACAAAAATAGATCCCCACCAGCGACAAAAGATAGATCCCCCAGCAGCCAGCATCAATAAACCCTCCAGCACTCCTTGCCATAAAACACATTCAGTGCTGGAGGTGCCGGAACTGCATTCCCGCTGGAAAAAAAAGCCCTGCTTATAATAAATAATAAATCTATAGGTATAAATATGGTCTAAAAGCGGAGGGCGATGGCGACTTACTAGTTAGCAGCGATAATGAGCAGTAAACTTTTGAAACCAGTTTGCACAATAGCAGAGCAACCAAAGATGATTGGTTACTACACAAGTTCTTGCTATACCGAGTAAAGCTTGCCGGTAGTGATGTACTAACAGTTCCAGCATTCTTCAGACTCCACTGTCTATAGAGACCAATCAACTCACAAAGCAAGACTGAAAGCTAGCGTCGTTTTGTTGTATTTTTTTTTTCATAATCGTCTCCGACCAAAAAATGTTTGTGCTTTTTTTTTTTTTTTTTTTTTCCCCGCAGCGCATTTCTAACAGATGTGGAAAATGTCAGGAGCCGCTGTGTTTTCATTGAACAGTTAACCTTTCCAGGAGATGCGGCAGTAGCAGCCAGCAGACAGCACAGAGATACTATTCATTCCGCTCGTGTCCTCTCTATTGACTTCCTGCATACATGAGGGGGGAGAGTGCTATGAGCAGGGATTAGTGACTAGGCCTCGGGTTTGTCAATAACACTATCAGCCTTATTCAATAACCTGTAGAGGCTGAATACCATGGGCAAAAGTGAAGGAAGCCATAACAGCCAACCAGAGTTCTCTTATCAGACCAGTACGGGATTCGGGGTATAATCGGCACAGCACACTGCACTTCTATTTTACTGAATAGCTCATAGAAGTCTGGAGCCCCTGGCATAAAGTAAAGCATAAGCAGCAGAGGCAGCCATTTTGAACCAATCACTGTAACAACACGGTAATGCCAGTTCTCTAGGCAACATTATACAAAGCATGTTATCTTTTTAAAAACAATTATAGCTCTACACCCATTAGAGCCCATTAGAATTAACGGGTTCTTCCTAGGGATGCACCAATATATCAGCGGAAATTGGGTAATTAATGTTTTGCTGATAGAAAAAAAAAAAAGGTGTTGATAATGCCATGCTGCGTCCCACTGACTTTAATGCAAAATCGCATACCATCGACATCAATGCAAAATCACATCCCGTCGACAAAGCAAAATATCAGGTCACGTCATCATTAATGGAAAATTGCGTCCCATTGACATCAATGCAAAATTGCGTCCCATTGACATCAATGCAAAATTGCGTTCCATTGACATCAATGCAAAATTGCGTTCCATTGTCTTCAATGCAAAGAAGCCCCCTATTGACTTCAATGCAAAATCGTGTCCCATTGACTTAAATGCAAAAACACCAGCCACATTAAATTGGAAGTAAACCCTTCTATCATTTTCAGCCAAGGAAGCTGCCATCTAAGCCCCTGCTTAATCTTCAACTGCCATAATGCAGCACATGTGATCAGTTATGACACCAGCCATTGGATGGTTTGACTGTTTAGTTAAGAGCACAAACAAGGTGGCAGTTACATTCCCGGCACGTGTTGGGAACATAACTATTTTTTTAAACTGTTAACCTGATCTGATCTTTTACTGTTCAACTGGCATTTTCTAATGCAGGCTTGAGCCAGATCAATTAAGAGCGGCCTTAGATGGTTCGATTTTCGGGCCAGTTCAGCAGGAACTGGCCGAGATTCTAACCATGTATGGGCAGGCTGACTGTACCAAACTTGGGTACAACTAGCCTGCCAGATTTTACATCCGATTATTTCTAGCTGCTACCTTTCTGTTATAGCTGTTAGCAACAATCACTGCCTTCTCCTGGCAGGGACAGCTTCCCCCACACTCCCGCCAGGAGAACACAATGGCTTGGCAGGAGGGATTCCCCGGTCAACACTGTCTGCACCTTTGGCATCATGTTAAAGAACAAAACCAGTTACAGAGTAAAAGAAGTGAAGCCTTGATGCTGGAAAGTTGCAAGGCAAGAAAGCCAGCTTTGGATAATTCAGCTGGGGACAGTAACTATACTTCCTAGTTACAGCAGTGATGAAATCCAGCTGAAACTCCACTACTCTATTTATCTGTCTTGTTACATAGACATGAAGTAATTGTGCGTTGCTCCTTAGTGAGGATGTTATGCACAATTGGATACAATGGTCCTGGTGGGACATGCGTTGCACCAACCATTGGTTGGCCAGGTAAGGATTACAGGTGAAGAAAACTGGACAAGATTCCTACCTGGGAAATACAACCCAACCCTTAAATTCTATACAGCAATGGGGTTCCCAACCTTTTGTATGCCTACCCTACCCACACCTAACAACTGTATTTTCATTTTCTCCATCAGCTCAACCCCCACAGTTATTACCTTTTGTTTCCACTTGACGCTTCCCTTCTAGATTGTAAGCTCTAACGAGCAGGGCCCTCTGATCCCTCCTGTAAGGATTACAGGTGAAGAAAACTGGACAAGATTCCTACCGGGGAAATACAACCCAACCCTTCAATTCTATACAGCAGTGGGGTTCCCAACCTTTTGTATGCCCCACACCTCTAAGAAACATTGGATTAACCTGCACTGCATTACATTTGCACATCAATGCAGCCAATTTCTCATTTTTGAACCACAAATTGAACGGTTTACAAATACTGCGGGTGTGCAAACTGAACTTATATTCCAAAATTGCAGGCATTGTAGGAATATGGATTCATGATCCATTGTTCTGAAATCTTGAGGTCTCCAGCAGCAAAATTTCATCGCATATTAGGTGAGAAACAATAGGCTGCACATCTTTGAATTTATGAGTGAAAGCCTCGTTCACGCAACACCTACCACCCTGCTCAAGGAACACGCACAACTGAGTAATGACTGAAGACTCGTCACTAATGCGGCCCATAGATAAGTAGAACGGGAAAAATTACTCAATTCCCCTATCCACACACTCCGTGTGGATGGGGGGAACCTCCCTGCTAAGCTACTGTATTCTGACAGCATGCAAGTCTTCTTCCCACCGGTCAGCGCTGCCGGCTATAGCCTGTGGCGTTGATCAAGCAGAGAAAATCAACCAGCCTGCCCATATAGGGATCAAAATTTGGCCAGCTTAGGAGGCAAAAGCCACTCTTTGGGTGCAAGGTGGAATTTCAGGGGGGCAATGCAAAGTTGGGAACCCCTACTATACAGGCACACAGCTTTCAGATCATACCTCCCAGAAATCCCAAATGGGAAACAAATAAAATGATGCACAAGGCCAATCCACATATTAAAATTTCCATTAGATGAATTCAAAGAATGTTTATAGCATTTCCATTTTTTTTTTTTTATTGTGTAGCTATAGAATAGTTGGAAAACCTCCAATGCTTTTAGAGGGATTTTAAAAGTAGTAGCAAGTTGATGCTGATTAGTAACAAAAGAGTTTAAAGTTCTGGACATGAAACTTTCCTACTTACACCGACAGTTCTTTTATTAGGACAAGCTTTCGGGAGATCTACCTCCTTCTTCTGGCCCAAGCAGTGCTGATGTTCAGAGGTTTAGCTTAAAGCTGAACTCTAGGCAAACAGCTAAATGCACAGATGAAATGTAATAATGATACCTCTTTTAGCTGCTAAAGGATTTTTTTTTCTGTCTATGCAGTTCAGAGATTTACACAGACAGCACAGCCAAGAAGGTGACCCAACTTTTCTATGGTGAAGTTAAGCATTAAAGCTGGTCTTGTCCCTGCCCCCAGCCTGGAGGGATCTTCTACTGAAGGACATTTAGAATGTCCTTTTAGAATGTTCTTTTACCCTGAACTTTAATATCCTGCTGGATCAGGAACAAGTGAGAATACGAGACAGGTATGCGAGGCTGGAGGATTTAATACAAGTATAAATGCACCAAAGTTCTAGTATCAAAAAAAAAAAAAACAGCTTACTTCCAAGATGCTAAATGTTGTCCATGGTAGATGTCTACAACTGCCCAAACATGCCCTTTGAGTAAGATTCCCAGGTGGTTGTTCGGTTATGCCGTACTCAGGTCATACCTCCATAATATAACAGAAGTATGGCCAAGTGTGTGGTCAAGGTTCATGTTTTTCCTTGGGGCTTGTCATCACACTGGTGTCCTCTTTCCCGGCTAGCTATGGACACACTGCTGGACACAGAGACTAATTAATCATCCCCCACATCTCCTGACACTATCTTACCACAGCTGTCCAAAAGAACAAATAAAGTTACATTTACGATCATCCTCCTCCCCTCAAGTCACAGCTGTCCGCCCCACAGGAAGCGCTGAAATACGCAACTGACAAAAGGTGGAAGGTGTTTAGAAAACTAAAGAAGTAGACGATGGGCTGTATTCTTACCTTGGGTCAGTAGCAGGCAAAAACACAAGACTACATCAAAAACTCAGAAGTGACCTATAGAGTTCATGTTATCTACACTTGCCCGAAATAATGGCCAGTTTCTGGAATATTTTTATTATTGTCATGTATCTACAGCCAAACCAAAAAGGAAGGTTGGAACTTCTTTCAGGTACTTATTGATGTCTTTGGAGAGATTTCATCTGCCTTCCTGTTGAGTGTCTTGGTATGTGGTTAGGAGCGCCTAGTACAGTGATGGAGAACCTTGGCACCCCAGATGTTTTGGAACCACATTTCCCATGCTACTCATGCACTCTGCAGTGTAGTTGAGTATCATGGGAAATGTAGTTCCAAAACATCTGGGGTGCCGAGGTTCGCCATCACTGGCCTAGTACAAGGTTCAGTCTGGCTTAAAATTCATTGAAATGTTTATTAGTAAAATAAAAATACAGCCAACACGTTTCGGGAAGGGAAAAGGACTCCCTCTTCTTCAGGGCTGGAACATGGACAATCCAGAAAAAACAACATAGAATGGATTGGGGCTAGCGTGTCATATGGAAATGTGAACAGCAAGCTGCATCTGGATGAGTCTCTGAAAGAAGTAAACAGAAATCTCTCCCCTCCCCAAAACCATAAAAAAAAAAAAATGCCCATTCCGTACAAAACTACACAAATGGTTTTAAATATACTTTAAATTTACTTATTCAGGGCCCATTTCATAGGCGTGTGCCCGGGGGGCACCTCGTGAGACGCCAGTTCCCCCTGCTGCCAAACCCCCCCCCCCGTGTGCTTTTTACCACCACCCCTTCCTTCCCTCCTCCCCTCTCGCAGGCTGCTGTTTTAGGCACACAGAGAGGGTGTTTCAGGATGGAAATTGGGGGAAGGGGATGATAAATATTTACCTGCCCCTTCCTTTTCTGAATTAACACAGTGAGTGATCGGTACCGATCACTCACTGTGTTCATTTTTTAACTGAAGCATAGCAAACTGTACTCACTAATGCTTCAGTTTGTGAATGAACAGGAAGCCATTCAGCACAGAGCACTAGCACTATTCCGTTCATTCACTGTTCAGTGCAGCTGGGGCTTTAATTCATGGTCACGCTAAGTCCATTTTTTTTTTATACACCAAGCATGGACTTTTTTTTATCCTTGTTTATATGTTTTATGCTCCAAGGATTTGGGTGGGTGGGTTTTGTTTCTTGTTTTTTGTTTTTTGGGGGGGGGGGGGATTTTTATTTTGTATTGTTTTGTTATATTGAATGTTAATTATATTATATGTCTGAAATGTTGTCAATGTCAAAAATTAATAAAAAGAGTTTGATTAAAAACAAAGAAAATTCTCTCTCTCTCTCTCTCTCTCTCTCTCTCTCTCTCTCTCTCTCTCTCTATATATATATATATATATATATATATATATATATATATATATATATATATATATATATATATATATATATAAAATGTTTGGGGGTTCTGAGTAATTTTCAAGCAAAAAAAAATTATGATTTTTACATGTAGGAGAGAAGTGTCAGAATTGGCCCAGTAAGGAAGTGGATAAATAAGACCTAATAAAGACAATTGGTATGGGGGGGGGGGGGGGGGGGGTGGAACCGGGGGATACATTTCCAAAAAATAGACTGTCTTGGCAATACAGGGCCAGGAACCTCATGTTGTAAAAGGTGTTCCAATCTTCCTCCTCGTGAATTCTGGTGGAGAGCACAAAGTGTCAGGGACCACAGTGGACACCCGCTAATCCAAATCAGGCACTTATTTTTTGCGTCCGTATTCTTCCAGATCCTCCCCTCCCCCTGTCTGAGAATGAGAAAAGCGCTGACAGACGCTTCTGCAACCCCCTATCAATCAAATTAAATTCATTTTCCTTTGTCACTGGGGGATTACATTGTCAATAACATCTTTAGCATGACACATCTTTTGCAACGCACGTGATAGCTGACTAATTAGGACCATGCTCTCGCTGCAGCTTCGCTTCCTGCCATGCTTATGATATTCCTAGAAAACGATGAGGGACATAAAAAAATAAAAAATAAAAAAATAAAAACACACAGCCGGAAAATCAGGTAGTTCTCTTTGCTTTGTTAAAAATACACAAATTTGCTTATTATTCACATTACAAATTAGTAAAGCATTTGCAAGTGGGCACGGTAATGTGCAATTAAGGGGGAAAAAATTCTATACACTGCAAAAAAAAAGTGCAATGTATAGAAGCAAACTACCAAGTTTCTAACTCGGGTTTTATATTGTTCTTGCTTAAAGCTGAACCCCAGGCAGCTATAAAAGGAAACAAAAACGAACACAGCTCTGTATGTATTCATTCATACATCATTAAACACTTCCGTATCAGGCTAATTTTGGCATTCCTCCCCTACATGTAAAAACCATAAATTTATTGCTAGAAAATTACTCAGAACCCCCAAACATAATAAACAAATATATGTATATATACTTGAGTATACGCCGACCCGAACATAAGCCGAGTCACCTAATTTTACCACAAAAAACTGGGAAAACTTATTGACTCGAGTATAAGCCTAGGGTGAGAAATGTGCAGCTACTGTAAGTGGAAAAGAGGGGCAACAATGCCCATTTGCAGCCTCACTGTGCCCATTAGCAGCCATTGGTCCCCCGAACTTCAAACTCGGTAGTTAAGGTCCCCCTAGCTGCAGCCAAAATTTGGGTTCTCTGGACCCAAAGGGTCCCGAAATAACATTGCTGCAGATGGACACAGTAGACCAAATTTCGGGCACCGTATCTCGGGGCCACTTGGTGCTAGGAACCCCAAATTTGGCGTGCAAACCCAGTGGAACTAGCGCTACAACATATCCAAAGCTTGGGTTCCTAGTACCAATGTTTGTGCCAGCTTTGGATATGTTGTAGTGCTAGTTCCACTGGGTTTGCACACCAAATTTGGGGTTCCTAGCACCAAGTGGCCCTGGGATACAGGACCTGAAAGTCGGTCCGGAAAATGTCATTCTCTGCTGCAGAAAAGTGCTTGACTCGAGTATAAGCCGAGGGGGGCATTTTCAGCACAAAAAATGTGCTGAAAAACTCAGCTTTATATTTTTATATATATATAGGAGATTGTCTATCTACACCCTTCATTGGTAACCATATTCCATGTAAATTCTACTTTTTCTTGACAATACAAGGAAACGTGCTTGTGTATATTTCATGAAATTATGTCAACAAGTATAAACAGTGTATATATATTTTCTTTGACAGCAAATCAATCCCCTGAGGAAGACTTTGACCACGCAGGTTGAAACGCGTTTGGAATTTAAATTCCAGACTTTTTTTGATAAAGTTACTATGTAATGTTTTATGTCTGTACAATTTTGTAGAAATTTGACTGGTTGTTACACAATACCGACCGGAGCTCATATTTTAAACGTCAATGTGTCTATGCTAAGTTGCCATTTTTCAATAAAAAATCTTTTTAAATGATTATCCTAACAATTGTATCTTTGCTGCGGTAAAACCCCATTGAGGGAGATTTTCCTACATTATTGCTGCTCGCAGGACTTTTTCTAACGTCCCGTAAGCGCACCGCCCCCAGTGTGAAAGCACTCGGGCTTTCACATTCGGGCAGCATGGGGGGCAGTTTTCAGGCGCCATTTCTAGTGCTAAAACGTATGAAAATTGCCTCAGTGTCAAAGGGGTCTGACATTTTTAAAATGTCTACAGGTTACCAGTTTAGAGTTGCAGAGAAGGTCTTGTGCTTGAATTATAGCTCTGCGAACGCCGTTTACATATGCAGGCGCAACCTACATATGCGTGCCAGCACGAGGGGGTGCTTTAATTATTTTTTTTTTATCTTTTTTTTTTTTTTTTTTTTTTTTTTTTAGACTGTGCCTTTAATTTGTTTCTGATCACATTTATTCCTATTATAAGAAATGTAAACATCCCTCGTAATAGAAATAAGGCATGACAGGTCCTCTTTATGGAGATATCTGGGGCCAATGAGACCCCAGATAATTCCTCTACCCTGAGAAAAGCACCAGATAAAAAAAAAAACAAAAAACAAAAAAAAAAAAGAAAAATCAATCTCTGCTTTCCAGGAAAAAAAAAACTGCCAGTGCCGGAAGTTACATAGTTTCCGGCCTCCCATAGAGATGACCATCCAGTCTATGGCCAGCTCTATGATAATCTGGCAGCGGGTCCCCCATCTCTCTTAGGAGAGCCTGGAGAGTCACCGGACATCCCGTCCCACTGCCTGTAAAAGCAATCCAGTGGCTGAATAGCTGCTAGGATGGCTTTTAAATTACAGGAAATGTCCGGCTAATGAGAAAGATATCTGAATGATGCCTGTAGCTGCAACCCATCATTCATATATCACCACTTCAAGCCAAGGACAACATAGGCGGGAAGTGGTTAAATATATATTTTTAATGCAAGTAGTGTAAGCACCATGTATCATCATCTTGCAAACCTTGTACAGCAGAACTCAGACTGGGAGAAGGAGACGCAGTACAAGGAGCCAATCAGCTGTGTTACAGTGCTCATGTGCTTACGAGGAAGGTGTTGATAGGATGAGAGAGCAGAGGGAGCTCATCTGTCTGCTTTTGCTTTCACAGTCCAGTCACTGGAGGGGGAGGGACAAAACCTGTAAGTGTTACTTAACTGCAGCAAAGGAAAATCAGGTCTCTTGCCCTGGCAGACAGGGCTGTGCTGGTTGGTAGAGCAGTTTAAATCTCATACCTGGATAGACTGACATACAAAACTTCATCAGTAGAAATGTAATTGTCGATGAAACTTGTGTGTTCAAAATTTCATGAACGAACAAAAACGCTTCAAAATTGAAGGAAATTCCACATCAGTGTCACATAAAGCTAAGCAACAAAGTGACACAGAAATAGAAGAAATTAATGCAGACAATCCAAATGCAGTAAAAGAAGAATGCAGGCCACAAGAGGCTTTGATCAGGAAATCCATCTGAAGCAATAAAGTCAACCCAGCCAAATGTCTGTCCTATGTTGGTTGCGTAGCATAAAAACCAGAGCCAGATTCACGGGATGAGATGGAAAGACTTCCAACTCATGAGAAACAAAAGTGGATCAGATGCTTTGACAAAACCGCTTACAAGATACAGATCTATAGAACTGAGATCCGAAATGGGACCAATACAAGAAGTAGTTGTTGAGTAGGGGTGTTGGAATACATTGTTCATGTATTTTGTGCAACAACTACATCAGCCAGTAGATGGCAGTGTTTATAAGTTTGTAGCTGCTCTATGGTAAACTGTCTTTTCTCTGATAATAAAGCTCCTGTTTCCTATCTGCAATTAATCAGCAGATAAAAAGCCCATGTGGACTGTGCACTGTCTGTTTGACAGGCCTATATACAGAATTTTTAACAAAAACACATTGCAAGTAAAACAGCTCCCATATACAACATTGTATGCATCTCATTTGTGTATTTAGCTTTTTGCTTTAATTCTGCACACATTTGCTGCAAACTTTTCACTGTTCCTGCACATGACAATAACGTGCATAGGCCCAAGGTTCATAAAAGTCAGCCTTGCATGACAGCAGTGTAATGACGTCATCATGTCATGTCTACAGTTGTGCTGATGTTCCCCAATAACCCTCCCGAGTCCTTTACTTATAAGCAATGTATGAGAGAAAGACATTGGAAAACAACAAGCATGATCCGATCATCTGATGGTGTCTTTTGGGCTGGATTTATATTTTCTGCTCCAATTTCTACTATAGTCTAAGGCAGTGGTCTTCAAACTGTGGCCCTTTACTTGCCTTTATCTGGCCATTGGGGCAATGTTTCTCCTACTGATATGAAGCACTATTCCGTCCACTGACAACAACGAGACACTATTCATCCCACTGATACCAACCATGGGGCACTATTCCCTCCACTGGCGCCAACAATAAGGCACCATTTCTGCCACCGACATCAACAACCACAGACGCTTTGTAATTTGTTTACTCCCCCTGACCACCAAGCCTGGGACATGGTCTACTGCCACTGACCACCAAGCCTGGGACATGGTCTACTGCCACTGACCACCAAGCCTGGGACTTGGTCTACTGCCACTGACCACCAAGCCTGGGACATGGTCTACTGCCACTGACCACCAAGCCTGGGACATGGTCTACTGCCACTGACCACCAAGCCTGGGACATGGTCTACTGCCACTGACCACCAAGCCTGGGACATTATCTACTGCCACCGACCACCAAGCCTGGGACATTGTCTACTGCCACCGACCACCAAGCCTGGGACATGGTCTACTGCCACCGACCACCAAGCCTGGGACATGCTCTACTGCCACCGACTACCAAGTCTGGGACATGGTCTACTGCCACCGACCACCAAGCCTGGGACATGGTCTACTGCCACCGACCACCAAGCCTGGGACATGGTCTACTGCCACTGACCACCAAGCCTGGGACATTGTCTACTGCCACCGACAACCAAGCCAGGGACATTGTCTACTGCCACCGACCAACAAGCCTGGGACATTGTCTACTGCCACCGACCACCAAGCCTGGGACATTGTCTACTGCCACCGACCACCAAGCCTGGGACATTGTCTACTGCCACTGACCACCAAGCCTGGGACATTGTCTACTGCCACTGACCACCAAGCCTGGGACATTGTCTACTGCCACCGATGCCATTTTCTACTTCCACTGGCCAAAGTCCAGCCCCCCTAAACTCTAAAAGACTGTAAACTGGGCCTAGGTTTAGAAATTTTGAAAACCCCTTGGTCTAATGGCTCGTTCACTCTTGGTCTCTAAAGAGCGATCTGTGTTTGTATCGCCTCCTTGCTGGCTGCTTTAATCCTTTGATCGCCACACTTGCGCAACGCAACCACATTTATTAAAACGCAATTGCGGGGCATTTGCAGAGTGGCTCCATTCACTGAGTTGCATTCGGCAGCCGTTACACCAACCAAAAGCAACAGGGGGTACATTTCCTGCAGCGGCATGTGTAAAAATTAATCAGAATAAAAAATTATTACATCCGTTTTTTGGGTTTTTTTTACAGGTTGCAAAAGAAAAAAACACAACACATATCACAATATGCACAACCCCCTAGGAAGTTTTCCAACCTGTTCAATCACCTGCTTTTAAAATTTGATCTAAAAAAAAAAAAAAACACTGAGAAAATATTTTCCAAAGATATAACAGAAATAGAGACAGACAATTGGATTAGAAAATGAGTGGATTAAATGTCTATGGCCAAAAAAAAAAAAAATTGAAAAAAAAAAAAAAAAAGCACACTATGCAATGCACAACCTCTTAGAAAACATTAGAAAGTATTCCGACCTGTCCAATCACCTGCTGTTAAATTTGATCAAGAAGACTGAAAGCGATTGAAAAATATTTTTCAAAGATACGACAGGAATATAGAAACAATTGGATTAAAAAAAAACTATTGCATTGAATGTCTGTGGCCACCTTAAACCATCACCTTGCAAGAAGAGACCTGTATATTCTTGTACAAGAACAATATTGTCTTTTTACACTATAATCTGTTCTTATAATATAACATGGTGTTAAGATCAATGAGGATCTGCATTGCGCAGTAATCAAACGCAGAAACGCTGCCTGTTGATTGGATGCTATTACTGCAATACCTTCGTATAACTAAGGAACGAATACACTAGGCAACAAGAACATCTTCTTGCAGAACAAAAAAAAAAAAAAAGCAACAATGTTACTTGTATTTCAACAGAAATGCTTTATGTTATCCATTCTGTTATTTTCTTAATAACTCAAAAATCTTTAAAAAAATGCAACAATAATCAACATCTGCTAGAAAAAAAAAGCCATAGTGCAAAAACACAAATCCCTAAAATAACCATATTTTCCACAACAACTAAATGCCATCAAATTCCTAACTACGATAACCACATCTGACCGATTGTTATGTTATTATGTTATGTTATTCAGCAATTTACCATTGTAGGGTTTGATGTTGGTAATAAGTAACACTACAGTTTGGAACTATTAAAAAAAAAAAAACACACAACACAAAACCACACACAGGCATTATAAGCATAGGGGAGTCAAAAATTGAACAAAAATTCTTGACGATTGTCCAGTTTTCGCATCATTGTGCCAGCTGCAAACACGTGATTTTCGTGCACCAATCGAAAGCGACAGATCCAACATGCTGTTTTTTTTTTTTTTTTTTTTTAGAAAAACAAAACGACGGCGCAATTGTATGCGCCATTTTCATTTTTTGATTGACAGGACGTTCGGTTTTTCGACTCATGTTTGGCCCGGCTTTTAGGAGCACATTTATATAGATGGCTGAATCCGCACACAATCATTGGATTTGGGTCCAAAATGGAAAGCTATAAGCTACAGATGCATAAAATAAAAAGACCGATTTGTAGACGATAACGGTTAATCGCTATTTAGGTAATTATTTACCACTTGCAGACTGTGGCACAAGGTGCGGTCGGAAGCCCTTTTACCTCTTCCCCCTGACACTAACGAATAAATCCCGGCAATAAAAATGGAAACACTGTTTAGAAGCTTCGCTCAGAAATACAATGTAACAACATGCAACAATGCATTTACTCTCCCATTCATCTGCAGATGGAAGGAGTGACCTTCGATCTGCAGATGATGTCAGTTCAGGTAACAAAAAAAAAAAAAAAAAAATCATTATTCCCCTTCGCCGTAATTTTTTTCCACTATTGTTTCTCACAATTTTAAATGTAATCAATAAACGTTTCCCTTTTCTTTGTTTTCAACCACTTGCTGACCCTGCCTTTTTTATGACATATGTTGTTTAAATTAGCATTTTTAGCTAGAAAATTACTTAGAGCCCCCAAACATATATATATATATATATATATATATATATATATATATATATTTTAGCAGAGAACCTAGAGAATACAATGGCGGTCGTTGCAATATTTTATGTCACAATGTGTTTTGCACAGCGGTCTTTCAAACGCAATTTTTTTGGTAAAAAATACACTTTATTGAATTAAAAAAATAAATAAATAAAAAGGAGGAGAAGTACAGCTAAAGCTCGTTTGGCTGTACTTCTCCTATGGATCACAGGCATGCAGTTCGTTTTGCAGTCCGGTGACGTGTTTTCAGACAGCGAGCTGAAGTCCGCTCTCTGCTGACATCACAGAATTAGTCCAGGCTCAGGAGTCATCACGACCATGGGGATCGGGATCCGCCCAGATCCCTGGACCAACACCTGGCTCGGCCGGACGCTCCCACCCCCTCCACGGCCCAAACGTTCCAGTGAATGAGGAGGGGGGCAGAGCAGAGAGCTGGTGACTGTCAGTCACCAGCTCTCTGCTCAGGGAGCTGTGAGAACCAAGCGATCTGCGGTGTTCGATCATTCGGTTCTCAGTGTAGAGGCGCCGGGGGGGGGGACAGATGCATCATCAGACTGATGCTGCATCCACCTAGGTAAGTATGAATCAGAAAAAAAAATAATAAAAAAACAGTATATTGCTCTTTTAAAGTTAGCCCAATTTTTTTGAATAATGTGAAAGATGATGTTACGCCGAGTAAATAGATACCGAACATGTCATGCTTTAAAATTGCACACGCTCGTGGAATGGCAACAAACTACGGTACTTAAAAAATCTTCATTGGCAACGTTTTAGACATTTTTACAGGTTACCAGTTTAACGTTACGGGGGAGTTTTAGTGCTAGAATTATTGCTCTCGCTCCCGATCGTGGCGTTACCTCATATGTGTGATTTGAACACCGTTTACATATGCGGGCGCGACTTACGTATGCGTTCGTATCTGCATGCGAGCACAAAGGGAAGGGGCACTTTAATTTTTTTTTTGTCTTTATTTTACTTTTTGTTTTTTTTACACTGTCCCTTTATTTTTATTTTTTTTATCACTTTTATTACTATTACAAGGAATGTAAACATCCCCTGTAATGCTGTAATAGAAATAAGCATGACAGATCCCCCTTTATTGAGAGATCTGGAAAGACCCCAAATCTCTCATTTACCATTAAAAAGCAAAAAGCAAAAAAAAAAAAAAAAAAACAAAGAAAAGAAAGAAAGAAAGAAAGAAAGAAAGAAGAGGAGCAAAAATAAATAAATTAATTAATTAAAAAACACACTTTGACGCTAACAAAAAAAACCACCTCTGTTTTACCCTGAGAACCGGTAGTGATGTCAGAGGCCGCTCCGAGTTGGGGCCATCTTGCCCTCACTAGACTTCCTGCTTAGCCATTGGATTGCTTCTGGGCTTACCGTTGGCTCCAGTAAGCTCGAAAACGAGCGGGAAGCAGCGAAGGGGTGGGGGGCCTCTCCTGCCGACTATAAAAATGATGTTGCAGCAAATCCGCCGCTGGGACTGTTTTTATCTGAACACCGGCCGCCTAAGGGATAAAATGACACTGCTGCCATAACAAGGGTATTTAACCTCAAAATCACGGCGTACAGTTAGGCGGTTGGCAAGTGGTTAATTTTTTTATTCTGTCGCATTAAAAAGAGAGTCGCACAAAATTGGAAAACAAAAACAAACAAAAAAAAAAAGCTTTGTAAATAACTTTACAATGCTTTGTATCGGAATGGTAATTTTCAGCCGTTTTTTTTTTCCCCTTTTTTTTATTCATTCATTTTAGGTTAATTTTTTGTATTACATTAAACGTGTGCACAATTTAAAAAAAAAAAATCTATATTTAATTTCTTAACCACGTTACAACGCTTTCTAATAAAACTAGTTTTCGTGTCATTATCAGTGGAACAAATTCCGAAATAAAATGTATTTTTTTTTTTTTTTAATTTACAGTAATAGTGGCCATACACGGTTAGAAAATCGTTCGAAAAAAGCGTTCGATACTCTCGTTCGTTTTGACTTTCAAAACATTTGTGGAATCGTTTAGATTATCGAAATGCAACGTTTCGTGGCACAAAAACGAACAGTCATGGCAGATTTTTTTTTTTTTTTTAAACTAAACTAACGATTTTCTAAACATTAGTAGTGGAAGCACTTGAAAAAGTCTACAGCAAAATGTGAGTGTTAAAATGTAACACCGGATCGTGTAATCGATCGGCAAAAAATGTACCACTTATGTTATCGCTCGATAATATGGTGACATGTATCGATACAATAATGATGTTGACGCATGCACATTCAACAGATCTTTCGAAATTTGACCTTGTTTTGTTTTTTGTTTTTTTTTAAACGCTTTTCTAACCATATATGGCCAGTTTAAGACTACTTTTTTTTCATGCCAACACTCACTAAAGTAGAAAAAAGTATATATATATTTTTTTTATAGTTCTGTTACATCTCACGTTCACAAGACAAAGACCATGGTGGATCATTTCAAACACTAAAGGTACAATAAATCAACATGAGAATCACATAAATGATTATATATATGCTGACAAAAACTAAAACACAGAACGGTAAAGAAACAAAAATACGATTGTGCGAAAAAAAAAAACTGAAAAATTATGCCAAAAAAAAAAATACAAAGTTTGTGCGAAAAAAAAAGAAAAATTATGCCCAAAAAAAGACCTAAGTTTGTGCGTAAAAAAAAAAAAAAAAAAAAATTGGTTCAGAATTCCGTTTTTTTGTCCTGGTGACAGAGCTGCTCGTTTGTCAATAGAAAAAAAAAACGTCAATTTTAAGACACCAGACCGCCTTCTCCAGACTTGTGGTCAGGTGCTCAGTTGGACAGTTCGATATGGACAATCGCACCACCAATGTTTTCTTCTACGGAAAAGTTCTACCGATGTTCGCAAACCATACAAAAAAGACCATGCTGGATGATATTGCAACATTGTTTTGAGGTATAGGAATAGTGAAAGCAAATGGTGTTTGAGTGATTATATGTTTAAAATTACAAAATAAAACAAAACAGCTCTTCATAAATCAAAATTAGGAAAAGAAAAAAATAAAAATAAATAAAAATTGAAAAAGGGAAGGAAATATATTTTTTAAAAAAATAGAAAAAATATATTAAAAAAAAGAAGAAGAGAGAGAACAAGAGAGAAAAAAAAAAAAAAGAGAAACATTTATTTAAAAAAAAAAAAAAGAGAGAAAACAAAAATGTGCAGTGTCTTTAGTGCTCCAGTGAAGAGGAATTACATTACTAAAAATCTGCTTTTTTTTCTAAGGTCTTTTGTTTACAATCTACGGGCAACCCAAGGCAGCACCAACCTGTGGATGGCACTTGTAGCTCCACACCAGTTGGAAAGCCTCAGGTACCCTAGCAAACCTAGAAAAACCGAATCCGAGAACCTGAGAAGGTCTTGGCACCCATAGCAATTGGAAATCCTTAAATAGCCTACCAGACCAACCTGTGTGGCTCCTTGGTATACTGCATACTGGTTCTTGTAGTTCTACACCAGGTGGAAGCCACAGGTAGGCTTCCATGCCACTCTGTGCTTTGTTAAGGAGACATTGGCACTTGTAGTTTTATCTCAGCTGGGAAGCCACAAGGAGCCTACCAGACCAGCTCCTAGGGATAGGCTGGTGCTTGTAGTTCGACACCAGCTAGGAAGCCACAGGTAACCTACCTTGGCCAATTTTTGGCTTCTTAGGAAATTCTGGCTATTGTAGTTCTTGATCAACTGGAAAGCCACAAGGCGCCTACCAGACACTAAGGAGGTAAAAGACCCTAAGAAGCCCAGCAGCTCCTAAGGCTATGCTGACACTTGTAGCTCCACACCAGCTGAAAAGCCACAGGTGAGCTACCATATCAATCTGTGCTTTCTTAAAGAGATGTTGGCACTTGTAGTTTTCATCTCTGCTGCAAAGCCACAGGTAGCCTACCAGACCAGCTCCTAAGGACAGGCTGGTGCTTGTAGTTCCCCGCCAGCTGGAAAGCCACAGGTAGTCAACCTTGGCCAATTTGTAGCTCCTTAGTAAAGTCTGGCGCTTGTAGCTATAGGTAGCCTACTAGGCCAAGCAGCAGCTCTGAGGGCTATGCCGATGCTTGTAGTTCCACAACAGCTGGAAAGCCAAAGGTCGGCTACCAGACTAAGCAACAGTTCTTAAAGATATGCTAGTACTTGTAGTTCCACGTCAGCTGGGAAGCCACAGGTAGCCTACCAGATGTCAGCTGGCTTCAATAAACTGATAGCAGTAGAAAACTATACAAACATATACAACACACACACATACACAGTGTATAGTCTGGTTCTTGTAGTTCCAATCCTAGCCAAAAAGCCACAGTTGGCCTTCCAGACCAATCTGTTGTTTGCTGGCACTTGTAGTTCCACGCCAGCTTAAAAGTCACAGGTACCCTACCAGACCTCAATCAACTAATCACAGTAGAAAAACCATAAAAAAACAAAAATACAAAAACATAACACACACACACAATGCTGAGAAAACGGCCTTACTGGAGGTGGGCTCGGAGGGGCTAGGGTTGGAGGCCAGTTCAGGCTGGAGAAGACAATTCCGGCTGGAGAAGACAATTCTGGCTGGAGAAGACAAGTCCAGGCTGGAGAAGACAGTCCAGGCTGGAGAAGACAAGTCCAGGCTGGAGAAGACAAGTCCAGGCTGGAGAAGACAGTCCAGGCTGGAGAAGACAAGTCCAGACTGGAGAAGACAGTCCAGGCTGGAGAAGACAGTTCAGGCTGGAGAAGACTCTTTCAAAGTGTGATGCTTGCAGCTGAAGAATGACAACAAGCCAGGAGCAGCAGAGAGTGTGACAATGCAATGGGTGTCATCATATTGCCAGCTCTCCTATTCAGTGTAATGATGCAATTTGCATTAAACACAGTGAGGTGGGTCGAGGAAGGAGCCTGTAATCTGTGTCATCATCATATTCCAGCATTGCCTCGTACACGGCACACACACCGGGTCTGGCTGCAGAGATTTCACCGGCTTTGCAGGAGGGCTGAGGAAACAGACATCTTATGCAATAGCCTCCAGTCACTCACAAGTCTGAATTATTAATAACCCCATTATTTAAGCTGCATTGCACTGACGTGTGCGTACGCTCGCCTCTCCGCATGTGATCCCATCCATTCACACTTCAATGTCATCGATCCATCAGAATCTTTCATATTTACAATAAATAGAACGGTGCCCACACACACTGGAACACAATCTGATCATACAATTTACAATTCAAATTATATTTATAATATTTCATTTTATATTATATTTAAATAATATTATATTTATAAAATATTTTCTTTTATTTTTTTTTTTAAGCATGATCAAAGACAGAATTTAAAAAAAATAAAAAATAAAAAAAATAATAATAATAATAATAATCTGGTACACATAAGAGAATTTCCATAAAACACAAATAAAACTTTTCAACCAAAATATCAGTTAAAAAGAGCGATGTAACACTTGCCCTTACTTATTATTATTACAAAAATAATAATAATAATAATTAAAAAAAAAATTGAATAGGCAAAAGGAGGGAGGAAACCCCCCCCCCCACCCCCACCCCCCCCCCCAAAAAAAAAAATTACTAAAAAAGGACTTTAACGGCTGTGTGTATATAAACAGTGAAGAAACACAATTAAATAGAAAATATAAAACTTTATTACATAGATAGAGTAAAACAGCTCATGAGTCTATACGACCGAAGTCGTTATTATGAATCTAATAAAAATATTTATTTATTTTTATTGCAATTTAAAATTAGACTTAAAAAAGTGTGCATGGTACTGTATATGAAACTATATACTGGCAAATGTAGTAAAAATGCAAAAAGAAAAAGACTAGATGCAAAGTAGAATAGAAATAGGTTGCTCAGGCATAGTATTTATTTTTTTTATGGTACCGTATTTGAACTTTTTTTTTTTTAATGTTTTTATTTGAATGTATAAATAGCTTACAGCTCATCTCAGTCTTGGCAGGTTTCCTTGTTGCTAAAAGATAGTATTCAACTGAAAATAGTGTTTGTTTGTTTTTTTGTTTGTTTTTTATCATATGTTTGATATATTTTCTAGGGGGAAAAATTATTATATATTTATTTTGTAAATATATAAGTAATTACTATTTTGTTAAAATTTTTAGGTACCATCTTTAACTTTTTTTTTTTTTTTTTTACTTTTTTGAATGTTTTTATTTGAATGTAAAATGGGTCTTCAATAGGTTTCCACACTTTTAAATGTAACAGGGTTTAAAAAAAGTGCAGAAACTTTTGAAGAACCCTTGTATAAATAGCTTACAGCTCTTTGTCTTGGTAGTTTTCCTTGTTGCTTAAAGATAATACGCAACTAAAAATAGTGTTTTTTTTATTTGTTTTTTGATCATGTTCTAGAAAAAAAATATGATCTATTTTGTAAATATAGAAGTAGTTACTATTTTTTTTTTTTAATATTCTTATTTATTTTTTTTTTTTTTAGGTACCATCTTTGACCATGCTTTTTTATGTTTTTATTTGAATGTATAAATAGCTTACAGCTCAGTGTCTTGGCAGCTTTCCTTGTTGCTTAACGATAATATTCAACTGAAAATAGTGGGGGGGGGGTTCTTTTTTTTTATCATGTTTTTGATATATTTTCTAGGGGAAAAAAATAATTATATATTTTGTAAATATATAATTACTATTTTGTTTTAATTTTCAGGTAACATCTTTTACCGTGTTTTTTTTTTACATTTTTTTTCAATGTTTTCATTTGAATGAAAAAAGGGGTCTTCAAAAAGGTTTCCGCACTTTTAAATATAACAGGGTTTAAAAAAAGTGCGGAAACTTTTAAAGAACCCGTGTATAAATAGCTTACAGCTCTTTGTGTTGGCAGTTTTCCTTGTTGCTTAAAGATAATACTCAACTGAAAATAGTGTTTTTTTTTTGGGGGGGTTTATTTTTAGTTTTTTTTTTAATCATGTTCTATGAAAAAAAAAAATGATTATATATTTTGTCAATATAGAAGTAAATTATTATTTTTTTATTTATTTTTTTAGGTATCATCTTTGACCATGTTTTTCTAAATATTTTTATTTGAATGTATAAATAGCTTACAGCTCAGTGTCTTGGCAGCTTTCCTTGTTACTCAACAATAATACTCAACTGAAAATAGTGGGGAGATATTTTTCATTTTTTTAATCATGTTTTTTATATATTTTCCAGGGGGGAAAAATGATATATTTTGTAAATATATAAGTAATTACTGTTTTTTTAATTTTTAGGTACCATCTTTGACCATGTTTTTTTTTTTTTTTAACTTATTTTTTCCAAGATTTTTATTTGAATGTATAAATAGCTTACAGCTCTTTGTCTTGGTGGCGTTCCTTGTTGCCTAAAGACAATAATCAACTGAAAATAGTGGGGTTTTTTTGTTTTTTTTTTTATTGTGTTCGTAAAAAAAAAAAATAAATAAATAAAATGTATATATTTTGTAAGTATAGAATTACTATTTTTTTAAAAATTGAATTGGAAAAAAAGTCTAGTGTATATGGAAAATAAAATAAATATACTCCCCCCCCCCAAATAAAAAAATAAATAAAAAAAGAATTGTATTGTAACTGTACTGTTTCCCCTTATTTTGTAACGCGCCATGCGCAAACTGTTGGCGATATATAAATCCCGTATAATAATTAGGGTTTATTTAAATTTTTAAAGCCCATCGCGGTGCAATGCGTTATGAGGTGTGGCGATGTTGTGCGATGTGTTACGGTAAGCTCGTTATGAATAGGCCATCATCGCACCTAATTGGTCCAATTAGCACGCCCCCTTTGTTTTTTTTTTTCTTGGCACACGATGCGTTGTGTTGGGGTGCCGTTAGCAATAATTGGCAACGTATCCCACAGAAGATAGAGCCTGTGTCGACGCATGCTGCGAAATCACACTGCAACGCACAATGGTGTGAACGGGGCCCTCTATGTCAAACTTTCCAAGTCAAAGGAAAATAAAAAGACCGGAAATAACAAAGATTGTTGTTTTTTTTTTTTTTTTTTATTGCGTAGTCTATTTTTTCCAGTTTTGCTCCCTCTGAACACCGGAGGATTTATTTATTTATTTCCCGACACCAGTAATGACGAGCGCATTTCATGTCTGGATGAATCCAGTCTAATCTACGGGGCGCTTTCAGGTCTCCAGCTGCTGAGCGATTTAACCGATTGTCAGCGAACGTGTCATACCAAATCAACATGCTGCAAATGCCTCGGCTGTCCAAAAAAAAAGTTAAAAATGAACCTGTCATACGCAAAGTTCACAGAAATGAGGGCGTTACCAAATCGCATTATTACAATTTTAATTTTTTTATATATGAAAATTAAAAAAAAAAAAAAAAAAAAAAAAGTTTCTGGTGTCAATTCTATATTTGATTGCGCAGATATATATATATATATATATATATATATATATATATATATATATATATATATATTTTTATTTTTTTTTTTCACATATATATATTTATTTTTTATATATATATATATATATATTTTTTTTTTTTACATATATATATATATATATATATATATATATATATATATATATATATGTAAAAAAAATATATATATATATGTAAAAAATATATAAAAAATAAATATATATATGTAAAAAAAAAAATATATATATATATATATATATATATATATATATATGTATTTTTATTTTTTTTTCACATATATATATTTATTTTATATATATATATATATATATGTAAAAAAAAATTATATATATATATAAAAAATATATAAAAAATAAATATATATATGTAAAAAAAATATATATATATATATATATCTGCGCAATCAAATATAGAATTGACACCAGAAACTAAATCATATGCATATATAGTAAATTCGTATTACTAATAAATATAAAAAATATTACTTTAGTATTTATCATCACTAAATGAGGTCCATACTTCAGTGTATAATCCACTTCTAATGTAAATAATAAAGTATGTGAGAAAAATACACTCACTGGCCACTTTATTAGGTACACCTGTTTGATTGCTCGGTAACACAAATTGCTAAATCAGCCAAATCACATGGCAGCAACCCAATGCATTTAAGCATCTAGACCTGGTGAAGACGACTTGCTGAAGTTCAAACCGAGCATCAAAATGGGGAAGAAAGGGAATCTAAGTGACTTTGAACATTGCATGGTTGTTGGTGCCAGACGGGCTGGTCTGAGGATTTGAAAAACTGCTGATCTACTGGGATTTTCACTCACAACCATCTCTCGGGCTTACAGAGAATGGGCCGAAAAAGAGAAAATATCCAGTGAGGGGAAGTTGTGTGGAGGAAAATGCCTTGTTAAGGTCAGAGGAGAATGGGCAGACTGGTTCCAGATGATAGAAAGGCAACAGTAAGTCAAATAAACACTTGTTACATCCAAGGTACTCAGAATATCATCTCTGTATGCACAACACATCCAACCTTGAAGCAGATGAGCTACAGCAGCAGAAGACCACACTGGGTGCCACTCCTGTCAGCTAAGAACGGGAAACTGAGGCTACAATTCACACAGGATGATCAAAATTGGACAATAGAAGATTGGAAAAACATTGCCTGGTCTGACAAGTTTCGATTTCATCTGTGACATTCAGATGGTAGGGTCAGAATTTGGTGTAAACAACATGAAATCATGGATCCATCATGTCTTGTATCACCGGTTCAGGCTGGTGGTGGTGGTGTAATGGTGTGGGGGATATTTTCTTGGCACACTTTTGGCCCCTTAGTACCAACTGAGCATCATTTAACCTCCACGGCCTACCTGAGTATTGTTGCTGACCATGTCCATCCCTTTATGACTACAGTGTCCCCATCTTCTGATGGCTCCTTCCAGCAGGATAATGCACCATGTCACAAAGCTCCAATCATCTCACCACTGGACAATGAGGTCCCTGTACTCCAATGGCCTCCACACTCACCACATCTCATCCAATAGAGCACCTTTGGGATTTGGTGGAATGAGACATTCGCATCATGGATGTGCAGCTGACAAATCTGCAGCAACTGCGTGATGCCAACGTGTCACACTATGAACCAAAATCTCTGAGGAACGTTTTCAACACCTTGTTGAATCTATGTCACGAAAAATGAAGGCAGTTCTGAAGGCAAAAGGGAGTCCAATCTGGTACTAAACGAGCACAAATTAATAATCTAATGAATCACCACCACAAAAAGTGTCTCTTCAACCTTCCAAACAAGCCGCATACCTCACATTTTGGCCTACTGAAAATGGGTCAATATGCGACTTGCCCTTTAAAAAGGGCTCTGTCTCCATCCAACTTTAATGGGTGTCTTTATCCGCACGTATCCACCATTCCTCCTTATGTAGTTTGAAAGGAACAAAAAAAAAAGAGGCTCACTGCACAATATATCAGCTCACCAAGTATATTCATTAACACAAAGCCTAAAATCTCACTTACAAAATGAGTGCACATAGAAACACTTGCCTTGACAATCATTTCCCCGTCAAAGTGGAGTTCCACCCATATAAAAGTCAGCAGCTACAAAAAAGCATAGCTGCTGACTTTTAATAATCGGACACTCACCTGTCCCAAGGTCCTCACTTCTCTACCCCTCCTCTCTGCAGCGCCAGTATTGTAACTGTGGGCGCCCAAGCTGTGGCTTCACAGCCGGGCATGCAATGCGCATGGGCGAGCCACGCTGCGCGCTGTGATTGGCCTAGCAATCTTCCAGGACCTGTGACATGTGACAGAAGATTGCAGGGAGGGAGTGGGGAGAGGTGAACTTTCTTCCGGCGCCGCGGAGCCCCAGGAGGAAGTGGGAAGTGGGAGCTGGGTGCCTCTAAAAAGAGGGTATCCCCCCCCCTCCCCCTAAAAAAAAATGACATGCCAAATGTGGCACATCAGGGGGTCACCATCACCTAAAGCAGAAGTTCCATTTTTGGAACCCCACTTTAAGGTTAGACTTTGACCTCAGATACCCATCCAAGATAGCCGACGTCCGGTTCTGGCTAGTGTAGTGACGTCATCTGGCCATGCCCTTCATGCATTTCGTCATCCAATCATGACTGCTTTTTAAAAATATTTAATTAACCACTTGCCAAACGTATACAGCACATATCGTACTGTATACGTATCGCAAAAAATGGCCTTGGTCATTAAAGGGGGGTGAACCTTCCAGAGCTGAAGTGATTAAATGGCACCTCCAGGCCGGCCCTGCTCTCCTCCCTCCTCATCTTCTTCTCAATAGGTAAGGTCACCACAGAGAGGGAAGGGAGTAGTGGTGCCAGGAGAAGGGGAGCGATCGCCCTCTGGTGGTAGGGGGTGGTGGTGCAGGTTGTGCTGGCTAGCCCGCTTGCGGCCCACCCCCGGCTGCGCAGACCGGCCCCCAACAGCTCGCGGACCAGCACTGGTCTGCAGCTCGTGGGTTGAGGACCCCTGGTCTAGATGTCTTTGTAAGATTTATTGCTTGTAGAGCTTCTAACAGAAGGGGTTGGGGTGCTATGAGAGACTTAAAAAAATGCTGAAGGACATACTCCACTAGCTAAAACTTCTTTTAAACAGGCCTTACACCGTTAACCAAGGTGGCGGCCAGAACAGAGGTCCTGTAGGGGCAGTCTCAGAGAAACAGCTACCACTGGTACCCCAAAAGTGGAACAGCACAGAGTCAATGGAATCTTGAGCTTGGGACAGTACTCACAGCATCCCAGACCAGCTACAGCTCCCAGCTTCTACCAGATGCCCCTCACTGAGTTCTCCACACCAAGTCTCCTTGCCTCCAAATGAAATGAAGACTGGGCTCCCCCAGCTTTGCTATAGCTGGGACCTTGGTGAATCATCAGCAGACTCCAGCAGGACTAACTCAAAAAGGGGGCAGCAGCCCCTGAGGCTGTGAACTTCACCAGCAGGACAAGTACAGGGCGGCTCCAGAACCCTTGTCAATTTATATCCCCCCCCAGTCACCTACTGGGCACACATACCCAGGAATTGGCTGCAGCACAGAAAATATTCAAGCTGCCAATTTTACTTTCCCAGCTGTAGTGTCCGAGACCAGGACACTTCATGGAGTTTGCATGTTCTCCCTATGCTTTTATGTGTTTCCTCCCACACTTCAAGGACATGCTGGTAGGGCAATTGGCTCCTGTCTAAAACAGTCCTAGTATGTGTATGTAATGTATATGTATGTGCGCAAGAGAGGCACCTATTAAAAAAGAAAAAAAAACTGGGATAAATAATACTAATATCAATACACTATTACGTATATTTTATGTATTATTATTAAGAACAGCAACATGTATATTTTATGTATTATTATAAAAATGTATATTTCATGTATTATTAGTGAACGTATTAATATTATTAGTATTATAATTTACGATTACTTCTTAATACTAATAACATTAATACATAAAGTATCAATAATAAGTTGTTTGTTAACCACTTCAGCCCCGGAAGGTTTTACCCCCTTCCTGACCAGAGCACTTTTTACAATTCGGCACTGCGTCGCTTTAACTGCTAATTGCGCAGTCATGCAATGCTGTACCCAAACGAAATTTGCGTCTTTTTCTTCCCACAAATAGAGCTTTCTTTTGATGGTATTTGATCACCTCTGCCGTTTTTATTTTTTGCGCTATACACGGAAAAAGACGGAAAAATTTTGAAAAAAAATGATATTTTCTACTTTTTGTTCTAAAAAAAATCCAATAAACTCAATTTTAGTCATACATTTAGGCCAAAATGTATTCGGTCACATGTCTTTGGTAAAAAAAATGTCAATAAGTGTATATTTATTGGTTTGCGCAAAAGTTATAGCGCCTACAAACTAGGGTACATTTTCTGGAATTTACACAGCCTTTAATTTATGACTGCCTATGTCGTTTCTTGAGGTGCTAAAATGGCAGGGCAGTACAAAACCCCCACAAATGACCCCATTTTGGAAAGTAGACACCCCAAGGAATTTGCTGAGAGGCATGTTGAGCCCATTGAATATTCATTTTTTTTGTCCCAAGTGATTGAATAATGACAAAAAAAAAAAAAAATTACAAAAAGTTGTCACTAAATGATATATTGCTCACACAGGCCATGGGCATATGTGGAATTGCACCCCAAAATACATTTAGCTGCTTCTCCTGAGTATGGAGATACCACATGTGTGGGACTTTTTGGGAGCCTAGCCGCGTACGGGGCCCCCGAAAACCAATCACTGCCTTCAGGATTTCTAAGGGCGTACATTTTTGATTTTACTCCTCACTACCTATCACAGTTTTGAAGGCCATAAAATGCCCAGATGGCATAAACCCCCCCCAAATGACCCCATTTTGGAAAGTAGACACCCCAAGCTATTTGCTTTGAGGCATGTTGAGTCCATGGAATGTTTTATATTTTGACACAAGTTGCGGGAAAGTGACAAATTTTTTTTTTTTTTTTTTTTGCACAAAGTTGTCACTAAATGATATATTGCTCACACAGGCCATGGGAATATGTGGAATTGCACCCCAAAATACATTTAGCTGCTTCTCCTGAGTATGGGGATACCACATGTGTGGGACTTTTTGGGAGCCTAGCCGCGTACGGGGCCCCGAAAACCAATCAGTGCCTTCAGGATTTCTAAGGGCGTACATTTTTGATTTTACTCCTCACTACCTATCACAGTTTCGGAGGCCATGGAATGCCCAGGTGGCACAAACCCCCCCCAAATGACCCCATTTTGGAAAGTAGACACCCCAAGCTATTTGCTGAGAGGCATGGTGAGTATTTTGCAGCTCTCATTTGTTTTTGAAAATAAAGAAAGACGAGAAAAAAAATTTTTTTTTTCTTTTTTCAATTTTCAAAACTTTGTGACAAAAAGTGAGGTCTGCAAAATACTCACTATACCTCTCAGCAAATAGCTTGGGGTGTCTACTTTCCAAAATGGGGTCATTTGGGGGGGTTTTTTGCCACCTGGGCATTCCATGGCCTCCGAAACTGTGATAGGCAGTGAAGAGTGAAATCAAAAATTTACGGCCTTAGAAAGCCTGAAGGCGGTGCTTGGTTTTCGGGGTCCCATACGTGGCTAGGCTCCCAAAAAGTCTCACACATGTGGTATCCCCGTACTCAGGAGAAGCAGCAGAATGTATTTTGGGGTGTAATTTCACATATTCCCATGGCATGTTTGAGCAATATATCATTTAGTGACAACTTTGCGCAAAAAAAAAATAAAAAAAATAAAAAATTGTCTCTTTCCCGCAACTTGTGTCACAATATAAATTATTCCATGGACTCGACATGCCTCTCAGCAAATAGCTTGGGGTGTCTACTTTCCAAAATGGGGTCATTTGGGGGGGTTTTGAACTGTCCTGGCATTTTATGCACAACATCTAGAAGCTTATGTCACACATCACACACTCTTCTAACCACTTGAAGACAAAGCCCTTTCTGACACTTTTTGATTACATAAAAAAATAATTTTTTTTTGCAAGAAAATTACTTTGAACCCCCAAACATTATATATTTTTTTAAAGCAAATGCCCTACAGATTAAAATGGTGGGTGTTTCATTTTTTTTTTCACACAGTATTTGCGCAGCGATTTTTCAAACGCATTTTTTGGGGAAAAAACACACTTTTTTAAATTTTAATGCACTAAAACACACTATATTGCCCAAATGTTTGATGAAATAAAAAAGATGATCTTAGGCCGAGTACATGGATATCAAACATGACATGCTTTAAAATTGCGCACAAACGTGCAGTGGCGACAAACTAAATACATTTTTAAAAGCCTTTAAAAGCCTTTACAGGTTACCACTTTAGATTTACAGAGGAGGTCTACTGCTAAAATTACTGCCCTCGATCTGACGTTCGCGGTGATACCTCACATGCATGGTGCAATTGCTGTTTACATTTGACGCCAGACCAACGCTTGCGTTCGCCTTAGCGCGAGAGCAGGGGGGACAGGGGTGCTTTTTTTTTTTTTTTCTTTATTATTATTATTTTTTTATCTTATTTTTAAACTGTTCCTTTCATTTTTTTTTTTTTTAAATCATTTTTATTGTTATCTCAGGGAATGTAAATATCCCCTATCATAGCAATAGGTAGTGACAGGTACTCTTTTTTGCAAAAATTGGGGTCTATTAGACCCTAGATTTCTCCTCTGCCCTCAAAGCATCTGACCACACCAAGATCGGTGTGATAAAATGCTTTCCCAATTTCCCAATGGCGCTGTTTACATCCGGCGAAATCTAAGTCATAAAATGCTCGTAGCTTCCGGTTTCTTAGGCCATAGAGATGTTTGGAGCCACTCTGGTCTCTGATCAGCTCTATGGTCAGCTGGCTGAATCACCGGCTGCATTCTCAGGTTCCCTGTTGAGACAGGAGAGCCAGAGAAAAACACGGAAGATGTTGGGGGGGGGGGCATTCCCTCCCACTGCTTGTAAAAGCAGTCTAGAGGCTAATTAGCTGCTAGGATTGCTTTTACATGAAAGCCAATCGCTGGCTGAAAAGAATGATACCAAGATGATACCTAAACCTGCAGGCATCATTCTGGTATAACCACTCAAAGTCGTGAATGGCGTACCTGAAGACAAAAAAATGGTTAACAATAAAGCACAGTAAACGGTAAGGTATAAAAAATTGCATATCTGAAAAGCAAACATGATAAAACATAACAACAATAAAACATTGCAGAATAGAATACAGTAAAAAAGAGCAGAACAATAGAGAGAGAATAGAGAGAGAGAGAACAATAAAACAACAACTATTTTTTTTTTATTTTATATTTTTGTTTGTGTTTTTTTTTTTTTTTACACTTTTTTTTGTAACTAACTTTTATAACTGTAACCGGTTCCAGGTTCGGGTCTCTCAAAATGCGATGGCATCTTGGGAGACCCTGTGAAAGTGTGTCCTAGTCTGTGCAATGCTGTACCCTACGCTAATACTCAACTAGTGAATGGTAGTGTTCAAAATATTCACCAATGCAAAGACCAGGATTGTCAGGACAGGAGGGACAATAATAGCGGGTGTCACGCCTATATCCGCGCTTGCTGCAGACACAACATCTTTTTTGGGGGGTTCGTTGGGTAGGGGTACTCGGGAGGACATAAAGAAAATGCCTCCCATGCAGCCGACTGCATTTGGTTGGGGATGTGAATGGGGGAAGTACGGGCGCTGCAGAAGTGGTGGGTTCCCAATTAGGATTGGCGAATGCAGCAGGAAGGGCACTATGGGCACGACGGGCCTGTGTTTGTCTTCTTGGTGGCAGCGGGGACACTACTTGTGCTTGCCACCTCACCAGCTTGAACTGCATTTATGGGACTCGCCATGTCACCAAGTGTTACTGCAGTGCTGGTTTGACTACGACCGGGGTGTACTAGGCTGCTGGTGCTTGCCAGTTCACCAAAACGCTACCAAAAAAACTGTTAGCGATCGCAGGGATCAGGCCTGACTCTGCGAATGCTGCAGTTATGCGTTTAGTGTTTTGTAAGTGACAGTGATCGATCGATACTGCACTTGGGTGGGCTGGGCTGGGCCGGGCGGAGGGGCAAAACGCAGGTGCTAGCAGGTATCTGGGCTGATCCCGCTAACACTGCGTTTGTGGGAACCCTAAACTGCTGGGGACGCTAGTATAGATCTGATCAGATCAGATATTGATCCGATCAGATACTATACCACTAAGAGAGGTGTACGGTGTGTGCGTGGGTGTTAGCGGTACTGGCGCTAACCTGATGCTGCCTGGGGCTGGTGCTTGCCAGTTCACCAAAATGCTACCAAAAAAACTGTTAGCGATCGCAGGGATCAGGCCTGACTCTGTGAACGCTGCAGTTATGCGTTTAGTGTTTTGTAAGTGACAGTGATCGATCGATACTGCACTTGGGCTGGGCCGGGCAGAGGGGAAGAACGCAGGTGCTAGCGGGTATCTGGGCTGATCCCGCTAACACTGCGTTTTTGGGAACCCTAAACTGCTGGGGACACTAGTATAGATCTGATCGGATCAGATATTGATCCGTACAGATACTATACCACTAAGGGAGGCGTATGCTGCGTGCGTGGGTGTTAGCGGTACTGGCGCTAATCTGACGCTGCCTGGGGCGACGCATATCACCGCCGGGCGATCAGGGGGCTAAACCTTTATTAGGTAATAAACGGCGGGTGCCCTGACACTATAAAAAATAAACGAACTAACTAACTAACCAGCTTCACCCGTAACGGTTATACGGTGATCAGTGGTGAAAGGGTTAACTAGGGGGCAATCAAGGGGTTAAAACATTTATTAGATAGTATATGGGGGTCCCTGTCACTATAAAACGCTGACGGCGAACCTAAATATTTACGTTCCTAACTAGCGTCACCAGCGACACTAATACAGCGATCAGAAAAATGATCGCTTAGTGACACTGGTGACAGGGGGTGATCAAGGGGTTAAAACTTTATTAGGGGGGGTTAGGGGGGTATCCTAGACCTAAAGGGGGGTAATATTCAGTGCCCTAACATTGTAACTGTCACAAACTGACACCATGCAGTAATCAGAAAAAAAAAAAAAAAAATACTGCTTGCTGTCAGTTTGTGACGGGGGGGGGGGGGGGGTGATTGGGGGGGGATCGGGGGGCGATCGGGGGGCGATCGGGGGGGGATCGGGGGTGTAAAGTATGCCTGGCATGTTCTACTGTGTGTGTTTGTGTGTGTTGTGCACTTACATGTCTTCTCTCCTCGGCGCTGGAACGGAAACCGGCAAGCCGAGGAGAGATGACATCACATCCTCTGCCTGTGTGAAACTACACACAGGCAGGGGAGGATTCCGATTGGCTGGGAGCGATCGCGAGGGGGGGGCCACGATCGGATGGTCTCCCCCTCGCCTCCCGACGCTCCCAGTCAAATGCCGACCGCCGCTGGCACCGGGGGGGGGGGGGGTCCGATCGGACCCCCCGCCCGCGGGAGGCGGATCACGTACAGGTACGTGATTCTGCCTGCCCGTGCCATTCTGCCGACGTATATATACGTTAGGCGGTCGGCAAGTGGTTAATAATAATAAAAATAACTTATTATTGATACTTTATGTATTAATGTTATTAGTATTAAGAAGTATCAATAATAAGTTATTTTTATTATTATTAATAAACAACTTATTATTGTTACAGTATGTATTAATGTTATTAGTATTCGGTAATAAATAATAATACTAATAATATTAATACTACTAGTAATACACAAAACAAACATTTTAATAATACTAATAACAAAAAAAAAAAAAAACAATAGGCAGCACAGTGGTGTAGTGGCACTTAGCACTTTCGCCTAGCAGCAAAAGGGTCGCTGGTTCGAATCACGACCTGCCTAGAGTTCTCCCTGTGCCTGCGTGGGTTTCCTCCGGGTACTCCGATTTCCTCCCACACTCCAAAGACATGCTGGTAGGTTCATTGGATCCTGTCTACATTGGCCCTAGCATGTGTATGTATGAATGTGAGTTAGGGACCTTAGAATGTAAGCTTCCATGAGGGCAGGACTGATGTGAATGTACAAGGTAAATAAATAATAAAATTGATACTTTATGTATTAATATTTTTAGTATTATTTTATGCATTATTATTATTATTATTATTATTATTATTATTATTATTAGTATTCTCCTATTATTAGGATTCAGAATAATAATAATAAAATAATAATAGTAATAAAGAATCCTAATAATAATAAATATTAGAATACTAATAATAACCTTAACGTAGGGACCTTAGATTGTAAGCTCGTCGAGGGCAGGGACTGATATAAATGTACAATGTATATGTAAGTAAATTGACGGCGCTATACAAGTACCTGAAATAAATAAAATAATAAACTTATTATTATTGATACTTTATGTATTAATATTTTAAGTATTATTTTATTTATGCATTATTATTATTATTATTATTCTCCTAATATTATTATGATTCATAATAATAAAGAATAATAATAACAGAAATAAAAAATCATAATAACAATAATAAATATTAGAATACTACTACTACTACTACTACTCTTAGATTAGGGACCTTAGATTGTAAGCTTGTTGAGGGCAGGGACTGATGTGAATGTAGATGTAAAGTGCTGTGTAAATTGATGGTGCTATACAAGTATCCGAAATAAATAAATAATAAATGTATTATTGATACATTATGTATTATTTTTAGTATTATTATTTTATGCAATATTATTATTAGTATTATCCTAATATTATTATTATGATTCATAATAATAGTAATAAAGAATCATAATAACAATAATAAAAATAAAGAATCATAATAACAATAATAAATATTAGAATACTACTACTACTACTACTACTACTACTACTTATAATAATAATCTTAGATTAGGGACCTTAGATTGTAAACTCGTTGAGGGCAGGGACTGATGTGAATGTAGATGTAAAGTGCTGTGTAAATTGACGGCGCTATACAAGTATCTGAAATAAATTATAAATGTATTATTGATACTTTATGTATTATTATTTTATGCAATATTATTATTAGTATTCTCCTAATATTATTATGACTCATAATAATAATAATAATAATAATAATAATGAAAATAGTAATAAATAATAATAATAACAATAAAAGTAATAAAGAATCATAATAACAATAATAAATATTAGAATACTACTACTACTAATAATAATACATACACTAATATTAATACATAAAGTATTAATAAATAATAACTAATAATTAATAAATAATAATTATTAAAATCATTATTATATTAAACAGATAAAAAATAAAATCTAAAATACTAAAAATAAACCAATATAATAAAAATAATTTTTTTTTTTTTTTTTTTTTAATGGCAGTATTGATAAACAATATTATCAGCAGCATTAAACTACTTTATCTGTAACACAAGGGATGAATCCTAAGCCCAGAGACCAATGAATTATTCCACAGCAATAAGAGGAGAAATCGGCCATGTGGAGGGAGAGATGTCGATGCAGCGACTATCCGTCTTTTCGATCACACATCCTAAATCCTGGTAAATGGATGATCTGGGAGCGGGCACTCGGTGTACCAGGCCCCATGGCTGGGCTGTAGATGGCACTGTGGCACAGACAGAGGAATCTCTGGGCTCCATGGATCACACAAGAAATATCCAGAAAATAAAGGTCTGCTCTAATCGGATCCAGCTTATATTTTGGCCGAGGATCGTGTTGTAGATTGATAGTAATTAACAGTAAATAGTCTGCTTATCGATAGCCTAAAATAAACTGATTTTATGCTTCCCTTTATAGACGGGCGAGGAAGCAGCACTGTGCCAGTCTCCTGTGACCTTGGATTGCAGAGCAGAAAGGACGGGGGACTGGCGCAGTATAAATCCCGCGTTCGCTCTTTTAACGTTTTCTACAGAAAACAATGTTCATTCTGTGCATTCCTCTTCTTCTTCTATTTAAAGTGGACCCAGCATCAAAATCTACATATTCCAGGGTTAAATGTATGCATGCTGAGTACTGTGCAAGCTTGGCGCTTCCTGGGATTTATTATTTCTTACAGAGATCACAGTACTCTCCCTGACTATGCCTTCCTCTGCTTTTCTCCCCAGAAGGACGGAGCCATGTTTGTTCAGGTATCATCTTACTTCCTGGATTTGGATTCCGGCTCAGAGATGACACATCATGTAAATCCTGGTGCCTTTGTACTCTTTAGCCGTGTTCACAAATATCTGACACAGATCAGCCCCTGCTGCAGCCTCTCTAGATTCTCTAAAAAGTTACAATGTACAGTCTGATCACTTGGGGGGGGGGGAAGCTTCAGCCTTCCTGTCTGGGTTGACAGACTTAAAAAAGTGTATGTAGAGCCAAAACTTTTTATTTATTTTTCACATTTTTAATTTCAATTTATTTTATATTTTTTCCATTTTCTTTTTTTATTTTTTTAAATTGTCATTTATTTTTATTTTTTCAGTTTTGGATAGTGAAACTATAAAACATATTGCCAGGTTGTACTGCTGTCTGTGTCCCCATCGGGTAGGTTTTAATTTTATTTTATTTTTTCTATTTATTTTATTTATTTTTCCTATTTTATTTTTTTAAAAATTATTTATTTTTTCAGTTTTGGATAGAAAAACTATAAAACGCATTGCCATGTTGCACTGTTGTCTGTGTCCCCATCGGGGGGGGGGGGGGTTATTCTATATATTTTTTCATTTTTTTTTATTTTATATGGTTTACATTTTTTTTTTTAACTGTTTATTTTTCCAGTTTTGGATAGAGAAACTTTAAAACGTATTGCCACATTGTACTGCTGTCTGTGTCCCCATTTGGGGGGGGGGGGGGTATATTTAATATATATTTTTTCATTTTTATTTATTTTATTTTTATTTTTAAAAAATTGTTATTTATTTATTTTTTTTGCAGTTTTGGATAGAGAAACTATCAAACGTATTGCCATGTTGTACTCCTTTCCTGTCTGTGTCCCCATCGGGTAGGTTCACCTTCTTAATTTATCCTGGTGATCAGTGACAATGATGGGGAAACCCAACAATCCGAGTTGTTACGGGAAGCGGTGGTACGGGGACATTGTCCAATGGGGACACCTGCCCCAGTGACAACTGTCTAAGAGGGACACTTAACTTCCTGTCTTAGTGACAGAACAGGAAATGAAGAGAATTTCTGATGATGGGACAAAAAAAAAAAACCCTGATTGAGTCTGAACCATTCTCTGCTCTATCCAAATTAAAAGTAAACTTTTTTTGGCTTTACGTACACAAAATTAAGGCAGCTCTAATCAATAACCCATCATATTTTTTTTTTAAATGCAAGCCTAATTACTACCAGATATCAGCCTCCTGCAGTCCCTGTACAGCAGAGCTCAGAGCGGGAAACG
Organism: Aquarana catesbeiana; assembly: GCF_042186555.1. NCBI lineage: Eukaryota > Metazoa > Chordata > Amphibia > Anura > Ranidae > Aquarana > Aquarana catesbeiana. The sequence goes on from NC_133325.1 coordinate 41,545,913, forward strand.
GAGAACAGCACAAGCAGCCATTCAGAGCATGTGCTGCCAAGAAGCATGCAGACAGGAGAGAGGCAAAGTGACAGATGAACTCAAAACGCTGCGCTGCTTCTCCTTTCACTGCCCAGTCTCAGGTTGGGGTCTTGTCCGGGACAAATGATGCTGGCCCACCAGACTGAGGACATCTAGTGTCCGAAGAGAAGTACTGCAGGGGAAATCTCCAGGCTGACGCGGAGTATTGCAGCAAGAGTTTGGTTTGGTTATTATATATATCTTTCGTTCTTATCTTGTTTTATTCAGCCGGAGTTCTGAGTTACTGTAAAGAAATCAAAACTGGAAATGGAAATCTGTTCTGACCATTAAATAAAAACGGATGGATAGGTGAGTCCACAGGCATCGCTTTCATCCATCATGGCGGGATTTACCCCAAGCTGCTTCTATAAAGCTCTGGAAAGTGTTGCACACAATGGACACTCCAGACAGCGGGCGGCTTGCATTTAGCAGATAAGAGAGGTGAGTGGATCGGCATCGCCGCAACGCGTCCGCACGATCGTTCGCGCCAAAAGCCCGCTATGGACATGCTATACTGTCCACACTTTTTTTTTTTTACTTGCATGTGATTTAATCCCCATTTTTTTTTTTCACAGTCACCCCTTCTGCCCATTAAAATTCCATTCGGCTCAGAACAAATCTCCATTGTACTCTATCTAAACGAAGTTAAAAAAAAAAAAAAAAAAAGAAAGAAGGAACCATGGAGGTGTCTCCAAGAGCAGCGAGCGGGCGGACAATTCATTCGGACCCGCGAGCTGATGGACATACTTCACTAATCCGAGCTCCATCACAGGTGTACTCGGGGGATTAGCTTTCCAACAAGGACGTCACTTAAGCCCCTCTTCTTTTTTTTTTCCCTTCCAGAAAAGGGCGCTTTTTCTTTCCCTAATCTGTGGAGAACAAGCCCCGGGGCCATGGTGGGCCGAAGGAAATCTTTACCAGATGCTTTTCCTCCGAGGCTGGGGTGCACAGGAATTTGGAGACCGGCTACTGGAAAGTTCGGCGTGTTCAATGAATGAAAATGAGGCCCACGGCAGAAATAAGGAGTGCTGCACGCCTCCCAACCAGGGCCAGATCTAAGGGGTGCGCCCCCTCCAGATTTGCGTCCCCCGGTCTCCGAGAGTGCATCCCCTGATCCCTGAGCCAGTCTGATGAAGACATCTGATGTAAGGGGGCGCTCCGATGAAGACACCTGATGTAAGGGGGAGCTCCGATGAAGACACCTGATGTAAGGGGGCGCTCCGATGGGGAGACCTTATGTAAGGGGGAGCTCCGATGAAGACACCTGATGTAAGGGGGCGCTCCGATGAAGACACCTGATGTAAGAGGGTGCTCGGATGAAGACACCTGATGTAAGGGGGCGCTCCGATGAAGACACGTGATGTAAGGGGGCGCTCTGATGAAGACACCTGATGTAAGGGGGAGCTATGATGAAGACACCCGATGTAAGGGGGCGCTCTGATGAAGACACCTGATATAAGGGGGAGCTCCATTGAAGACACCTGATGTAAGGGGGCACTCTGATGAAGACACCTGATGTAAGGGGGTGCTTCATTGAAGACACCTGATGTAAGGGGGCGCTCCGATGAAGACACCTGATGTAAGAGGTTACTCGGATGAAGACACCTGATGTAAGAGGTTACTCGGATGAAGACACCTGATGTAAGGGGGAGCTCCGATGAAGACACCTGATGTAAGGGGGAGCTCCGATGAAGACACCTGATGTAAGGGGGAGCTCCGATGAAGACACCTGATGTAAGGGGGAGCTCCGATGAAGACACCTGATGTAAGGGGGAGCTCCGATGAAGACACCTGATGTAAGGGGGAGCTCTGATGAAGACACCTGATGTAAGGGGGAGCTCTGATGAAGACACCTGATGTAAGGGGGAGCTCGGATGAAGACACCTGATGTAAGGGGGCGCTCTGATGAAGACACCTGATGTAAGGGGGAGCTCCGATGAAGACACCTGATGTAAGGGGGAGCTCCGATGAAGACACCTGATGTAAGAGGGTGCTCGGATGAAGACACCTGATGTAAGGGGGAGCTCCGATGAAGACACCTGATGTAAGGGGGAGCTCCGATGAAGACACCTGATGTAAGAGGGTGCTCGGATGAAGACACCTGATGTAAGGGGGAGCTCCGATGAAGACACCTGATGTAAGGGGGAGCTCCGATGAAGACACCTGATGTAAGGGGGTGCTCGGATGAAGACACCTGATGTAAGGGGGAGCTCTGATGAAGACACCTGATGTAAGGGGGCACTCTGATGACGACACCTGATGTAAGGGGGCACTCTGATGACGACACCTGATGTAAGGGGGCGCTCCGATGAAGACACTTGATGTAAGGGGGCGCTCCGATGAAGACACCTGATGTAAGGGGGCACTCCGATGGGGACACCCGATGTAGGGGGGCACTCAGATGGGGACACCTGATGTAAGGGGGAGCTCTGATGGGGACATCTGATGTAAGGGGGCACTCTGATGAATAATCATTATGTACAGAGTGACTCGGATGAGGACTGTTGATATAACGGGGTGCATGTTCTCTTTAATTGACCTAATCTAATGACAGCCTATTACATACAATTGTTTCCCAGGTTGTGACACTGTGTGACAGACTGTCAGTGACTCACACACAGTATTGACATTGTGCCCCCAACTTCTTTTTTTATTGCACCCCCAGATTAGGTCTGCTAGATCCAGCCCTGTTCCCAACTGTCCTTTACATGGAGCAACTGTCACCCTTTTGGGTTTAAATGCCATGGTCTGATGTACAGACCTCTATAAATAAAATGTAAATGTTTAAATCTGACCTCCGGCCTTCCCTGCAGTCTTGCACAGTTGTATCGGCTCCTCTCCTGGACTGAAATGGCTTACTCTGATTTCACTGCACACTGTGAGCTTCTCACAATATGCCTTAGAAGCTGCAGCAACTCAGATAGAGTCTCAATTCCTGGCTGGAGAATTTCCAGCATCGTCTAGCTCTTTCCTCCTCAACCTGACAACCCTTTCCCTTTCTTTTTTTATTATTAGATTTCAGTATTCCCCCTGACAGTGCCTTCATTTGATTTTTTTTTTCCTCTCCAGGACAGCATCATCTTTGTTCAGGCATCATCCAGGGTCACCACCTACTTTCTGCACTGAGACGCCGGCTCAGAGATGACAAAATCATGTAGATCCTGGTGCCTGTGCAAGTTCTTGGCTGCGTTTACAAATGGTTTATCCCAAAAGGCTACTTTGACTAATAAAACCATTGCAAACCTATACATTATATACAACCACCAAACTATGAAACATTAAAATACATAAAAAATGTACAAACAAGTAATAATACACTGATCAGCGCTGTATCTTACAGCTAGCTAAAAATATTATTGGTGTCAGTGGGAACCTATCTGAGAGGCAGAAATTGCTCAAGGAAACCAGGGCAACCTCTGGAGAAACCTTAGGTGACAATGGAACCTTGGTTGAGAAACCCTGCTCTAGAGCAAACTTAGGGTTCCACGGCACCTTGGTTGAGAAACCCTGCTCTAGAGCAACCCTAGGGTTCCATAGGACCTAGGTTGAGAAACCCTGCTCTAGAGCAACCCCAGAGTTGCATGGCAACTTGGTTGAGAAACCCTGTGCTAAAGCAACCCTAAGGTTCCATGGAACTTGGTTGAGAAACCCTGCTCTAGAGCAACCTAGGGTTCCATGAAACTTGGTTGAGAAACCCTGCTCTAGAGCAACCCTAGGGTTCCATGGAAACTTGTTTGAGAAACCTTGCTTTAGAGAAGAGGTCTCAAACTGGCGGCCCTCCAGCTGTTACGAAACTACAAGTCCCATGAGGCACTGCAAGGTTGACAGTTACAAGCATTACTCCCACAGGCCGAGGCATGATGAGACTTGTAGTTTCGCAACAGCTGGAGGGACACTAGTTTGAGACCCCTGCGTCTAGATCAACCCTAGGGTTCCACGGAAACCCGGTTGAGAAACCCTGCTCTAGAGCAAACCTAGGGTTCCATGGCAACGTGGTTGAGATCTCCAAACTACGGCCCTCCAGCTGTTGCGGAACTAGAGCAATCCTAGGGTTCCATGGAACTTGGTTGAGAAACCCTGATCCAGAGCAACCCTAGGGTTCCATGGAACTTGGTTGCAAAACCCTGCTTTAGAGAAGAGGTCTCAAACTGGCGGCCCTCAAGCTGTTACGAAACTATAAGTCCCATGAGGCAATGCAAGGCTGACAGTTACAAGCATTACTCCCACAGGCCGAGGCATGATGGGACTTGTAGTTTCGTAACAGCTGGGGGGCCACTAGTTTGAGCCCCCTGCTCTAGAGCAACACTAGGGTTCCATGGAACTTGGTTGCGAAACTCTGCTCTAGAGCAACCCTAGTGTTCCATGGAAACTTGTTTGAGAAACCTTGCTTTAGAGAAGAGGTCTCAAACTGGCAGCCCTCCAGCTGTTATGAAACTATAAGTCCCATGAGGCACTGCAAGGCTGACAGTTACAAGCATTACTCCCACAGGCCGAGGCATGATGGGACTTGTAGTTTCGTAACAGCTGGAGGGCCACTAGTTTGAGACCCCTGCTAGAGCAACCCTAGGGTTCCATGGAAACCTGGTTGAGAAACCCTGCTCTAGAGCAAACCTAGGGTTCCATGGCAACGTGGTTGAGATCTCCAAACTACGGCCCTCCAGCTGTTGCGGAACTACACATTCCATGAGGCATTGTAAAATTCTGACATTCACAGACATGATGGGAATTGTAGTTCCTGAGCAACTGGAGGGCCAAAGTTTGGAGACCCCAGCTCTAGAGCAACTCTGGGGTTCCACTGAACCTTGGTTAAGAAACTCTGGTTTAGAACATCACTTGGTGAAGTCAGGGCCAACAATGTGAGACACAGAGGGGTTTATTTGCTAAAGCTGAAGAGTGCAAAATCAGTCTCACTTCTGTATAGAAACCACTCAGCTTCCAAGTTTCATTACCAAAGCTTAATTGAACAAGTTGAGGATAGAAGTGGATTGGTTTCTGTGCCGAAGTGTGCCTGATTTTGCACTCTCCAGCTTTAGTAAATAAACCAGAGTGTCTTACAGGTCTTACAATCACTGACACCAACATAAGCATTTGTCCACCAACATATATGCACACTTATCCAACGACCACCAACGTAAATGGCAATTTTTCCACTGAACCAGCGGAACATAAAAATGTTCAGGTTTCCTATGCAGTAAATTGAATTCCCAATTATTTCATTTGCTATAATTAAGTCTACAACTAGCTGATCATGCTAACATACTGTGAACTGTAGCTCCTAGCGCATACTGCAGTGCAAAAAGCAAATGCCAATATTGTTTATAGAAGTCAGGTACACTTTACCATCTTGGATGGATGGTCTGCAGCACAGATATTACAGATCTCTCAGGTTTGACGTCTACGTGGTTTGTCCATGTTTTACAAGTGTGGACACAAACACGAGCCTTAGTATGATCAAAGCGTGTTTACTGTAGCTGATGCAGCAATAATAAACATTTGGAGCACGCACAACCTGAGCGCCAGTGTCGGTTACCTTTGTTTATTTTACATGTGTCCCCAGCGCACACCAAGGGCCTTGTATATGTGTGTCTATATACAAACACTGTATACAGATCAAGGTGTGTATATATGTGTGTACAGACACATACCCATATAATGAGCAGACAGGCATATTATTGCTTCCACCTTTCCCCCTTGCATCATACTCAGGAAAAACCTCAAAAAAGCAACTCTAGGGAAACATGAAAAAAACTGAATTCACAAAAAGGACAAGGGCAACACATGAGCTCCTTTTATGTTATTTACAGGCATACAGATCAAGGTTTGAAAAGTTAATGAATTCCTTTTTTTGTCTCCTTCTTTTGGGCGATCTCTTCAAGGAACCAACCAGTTTATATGTGCTTCATGTGGACAACCTGGCTGCTAGACACATCAGCATCCTTTTGGATGTACACAATTCTACAACCTGTTCAGACATGTGATAAACCAACCAAATGGAGGTGGGAATGCCTGCTTTCTTTAGCTAATCTATGATGTTTTCCGAAAATGTGCCCCTAAATAAAAGGTGTGCTATATAGAAAGTATCTTCTAAAGCAGCCTTTTTCAAACAAGGAACCCTAAGGTTCCTCTGTTGGTTTTTTGGGGTTCTTTGAGCTGTGGCTGATTGAAATCCCATCTGATGGGCCTGTATAATTCCAGGGGGCCAAAGCCAACAGCCATTCTCAAACAGGGTTTCATGGAACCCTAAGGTTTTACCCGAGGTTGCTTCCAGGGCCAACACCAACAGCCATTCTCAACCAGGATTCTGTGGAACCCTAAGGTTCTACCAGAGGTTGTTTCCAGGGCCAACACCAACAGCCATTCTCAACCAGAGTTCCTTGGAAAGATAAGGTTCTACCTGAGGTTGCTTCCAGGGCCACTGCCAACAACCATTCTCAACCAGGGTTCCATGGAACCATAAGGTTCTACTAGAAGTTGCTTACTGGGCCAACACCAACAGACATTCTCAACTAGGGTTGCATAGAGTCCTAGGGTTCTACCAGAGGTTTCTAGGGGTTCCTTGAACTGTGGCTCACTGACCTCCCATCTGATGGTGCATGCACAATTCCAGATCCAACACCACTTAGCAGAGCCAGTGATGTGAAAACAACCTTTTTTGCTATCTGCAAGGGCAGCATTCTCACCACCACTGTAAGGGGGGGATTTTTTTTACCAACGACCACCAACGTAAGAGGCATTCTCCCCACTGCCCCCCCAATTCATTTTAACAAGGGTTCCTTGAGACCTGGAATATTTAATGGAGTAAAAAGGTTGTAAGAGGCTGCTCTAAATATTCCTTACATTGAAGGCAAAATCAAGGGACATAGGGTATATGCTGGGTGGCTCCAACTGTCATTATGGCATTCACCTTGTGCAGTTAGCTCCCAGTTACAATCCTGTATGCCAAGGGTCTCCAAACTTTCTAAACAAAGGGCCAGTTTACGTTTTTGAGACTATGGGAGGGCCAGTTTGTCAGTGAGAGTGTAGAATGCCCTGGCATCAATGGGAATAAACAATTCCTCATCATTGGTATCAGGGGAAGGAATAGTGCCCCATCACTGCAGTTAAAGGGAGGAATTGTGCCCCCTTGTTGGGGTCACAGAGTAATAATGCTCCAAGGGCTGGATATAGGCAGGCAAAGGGCAGCATCTGGCCCAGACGCAATCTGTATACCACTACTGTATGCTAGGAACTGTATCTTTTTAATGGCCTTAAATCCAAGCAGGCTAAGGTGTTCACTGGTTCCAGCAACCCCTTTGTAGTTAATATATAGGAAAACAGCAAGAATCGTTTGACAATTGAATGCAAATCCCCCCAACCCCTGATGCTCCATTCTCAGACTCATGACCAAAAGCAAAAGTACGTCCAGCCGTAACCATCACTGCAAGTCCAAAACCGGTCAACTCAGGTCCTACTGGGGTACCAGATATAAATAAAAACACAAGAGTTCCAACCAGCAACAAATAGGCAGCAAATAAAGTGGTAATTTCTAACCTATGTACGTATAACCATGTATTAAAAACAGAAGGAATTGGCAGATTCGGTTACCCATAGCACAGAATTTCATACTCTTAGTATCTGAAGCTCTTTCCAGGCTACTTCACTCAATTTTATTAATATACATAGATCTGTCCTAACAGAGAATCAACTTGTATGAGGGGACGACCTTGGCAGTGAGATTTGGAGTGTGACATGAGCTCTCTATGGAGCGAGGGGGGTTCCTGTGTTGCTGCTGTACAACGTGCCGTATAAATGATCGCTTTCCAGCAAACGGCAAATGATAACAAAAAGTCACTTCACGCAGCCAGATCCTGTCACCCCCTTGCTCTCCGCCTGCATATTAATCAAGGAACTGTCACCAACCTGCAGACATAAATCTTCTTTTAAAGAAACAAGGAGGCACGAGGGAGATACATCAATTTTAACCTGTCAGTTAAAAAAAAAAAAAAAAAAAAGGCACTTGATTTTTTGCAAGTGTATACATACCTCCAAATTTCCGACAGATTAATTTGTGCAGCGGAGATATGAGGAACCTGCGTGCTGCAATCATAATGCAACACGCTGTAATGACAACACAATAATCAGCAATTTGCTGCAATTAGTTGGGTAGTTATTAACCCCATGAGGATTTAGACTCATCGCGTCTGGGGGAAAAGGGATTACGGCAACCAACTGCAACTAATAGGTTAAGGCGAAAGCATTGCTCTGCAAACAGTGAAATCCATAATTGAAATAGACACATAAAAAAAAAGAAAAAAAAAAAAGAATTGTATAGCTACCCCCCACCACAACCTGCTTGGTCCCCAACACTTTCCATACTTTGCCGTTCTGTAGCCTCATGACCATGTCTTCATCCAACACCTACACTATTTTACCAAAAGTATTGGGACGCCTACACACACACATACATACATACATACATACATACATATATATACACACACAGACACACACAAATATATATTCACACACAATATTACCAAAAGTATTGGGACACCTGCCTTTACACGCACATGAACTTTAATGCCATCCCAGTCTTAGTCTGTAGGGTTCAGTATTGAGTTGGCCCACCCTTTGCAGCTGTAACAGCTTCAACTCTTCTGGGGAGGCTGTCCACAAGGTTTAGGAGTGTGTCTATGGGAATGTTTGACCATTCTTCCAGAAGCGCATTTGTGAGGTCAGGCACTTATGTTGGGCAAGAAGGTCTGGCTCACAGTCTCCACTCCAATTCATCCAAAAAGTATTCTATCGGGGTTGAGGTTGGGACTCTGTGTAGGCCAGTCATGTTCCTCCAACCCAAACTCGCTCATCCATGTCTTTGTGGACCTTTCTTTGTGCACTGGTGGGAAGTCATGTTGGAACAGGTAGGGACCATCCCCAAACTGTTCCCACAAAGTTGGGGGCATGAAATTGTACAAAATGTCTTGGTATGCTGACACCTTAAGAGTTCCCTTCACTGGAACTAAGGGGCCAAGCCCAACCCCTGAAAAACAACCCCCCTGCTTACTCCCCCCTCCACCAAATGATTTGGACCAGTGACTACACTTGGTGACACACACTTTGCCCTTTGTTTCCTCTCCTAAACAGTCAAATGATATTGGATTGGCTGTCAATGGGCCACAACATTTTACACAATGGCTAAGATTTACAGCAATGCTATAATGCAGGAGCAGGTGAGACGATGCTACAACCTCCACCATGATCCAAAGCTCCAGACACCGGGTGCTCAGACACGGCGGCCTTCGATAACCTCCAACATTGTACGGTCCATAAAAAATAGCCGGCTCTCCGGCAAATCAGCATAAAAGGATTATCCTTTATTACAAAATAGTGAAGTACAAAATGATAAATCCCCAATTTGTAAAAAATACGCAGAGGTGAATTTCTGCACACATTCGCCAAAGTTCAAACACTAGCTGGCATACAAAATTCTAAACATTGGTCATCAGAATAAAGATTCCCATTATAAAATGCGTACACGTATGCTGCCTTTTATTCTCCGACAGCCATTTTCCTGGCGTATGCGCATTTCATTAAACACTTGATTTGCTCATTTATTTATTGGGATGCTCAATGCAAACTAGGAATGTACCACTGAATATCCATGTACGATTGTTAGGTTCAGGGCTAGCAGACGCTTGGTATGTGTGTGCGTGTGAGTCTGCGAAGCCCAGGTAACAATACATCTCTGATCCTATACATTTGGTTTAATAATACTGCCCTACGGTGAGGGAAAAAAGTATTTGATCCCCTGCTGATTTTGTACGTTTGCCCCACTGACAAAGAAACGATCAGTCTATAATATTAATGGTTGGTTTATTTTAACAGTGAGAGACCGAATAACAACAAAAATATCCAGAAAAACGCATTTCAAAAAAGTTATAAATTGATTTGCATTTTAATGCGTGAAATAAGTGTTTGAATTCAAGATTTCTGGCTCCCAGGTGTCTTCTATACAGGTAACGAGTTGAGATTAGGAGCACTCTCCTAAAGGGAGTGCTCCTATTCTTAGCTTGTTACCTGTATAAAAAGAATATATATAAAAAGAAACCTGTCCATAAAAGCAATCAATCAGGTTCCAATCTCTCCACCATAGACAAGACCAAAGAACTGTCCAAGGATATCAGGGACAGTATTGTAGACCTACACAAGGCTGGAATGGGCTACAAGACCATCGCCAAGCAGCTTGGTGAGAGGGTGACAACAGTTGGTGCAATTATTCGCAAATGGAAGAAACACAAAATAACTGTCATCTCCCTCTGTCTGGGACTCCATGCAAGTTCTCACCTCGTGGAGTTTCAATGATCGTAAGAACTGTGAGGAATTAGCCCAGAACTACACGAGAGAATCTTGTCAATGGCAGCTGGAACCATAGTCACCAAGAAAACAATTGGCAACACACTACGCCGTGAAGGACTGAAATCCTGCAGCCCCCACAACGTCCCCCTGCTCAAGAAAGCACATGTACAGGCCCCATCTGAAGTTTGCTAATGAACTTCTGAATGATTCAGAGGAGAACTGGATGAAAGTGTTGTGGTCAGATGAGACCAAAACCAAGCACTTGGCATCAGCTCAACTCGTCATGTTTGAAGGAGGAAGAATGCTGCCTATGACCCCAAGAGCACCTTCCCCACCGTCAAACATGGGAGGTGGAAACATTATGCTTTGGGGGTGTTTTTCTGCTAAGGGGACAGGACAACTTCACTGCATCAAAAGGGACAATGTACCGTCAAATCTTGGGTGAGAACCTCCTTCCCTCAGTCAGGGCATTGAAAATGGGTCGTGGATGGGTATTCCAGCATGGCAATGACCCAAAAAACATACGGCCAAGGCAACAAAGGAGTGGCTCAAGAAGAACATTAAGGTCCTGGAGTGGCCTAGCCAGTCTCCAGACCTTAATCCCATAGAAAATATATGGAGGGAGCTGAAGGTTCGAGTTACCAAACGTCAGCCTCAAAACTTTAATGACTTGGAGAGGATCTGTAAAGAGGAGTGGGGCAAAATCCCTCCTGAGATGTGTGCAAACCTGGTGGCCATCTACAAGAAACGTCTGACCTCTGTGATTGCCAACAAGGACTAAGTCATGTTTTGCGAAGGGGTAAAATACTTATTTCACTCATTAAAATGCAAATCAATTTATAACTTTTTTGAAATGCGTTTTTCTGGATTTTTTTTGTTGTTATTCTGTCTCTCACTGTTAAAATAAACCTACCATTAAAATTATAGACTGGTCATTTCTTTGTGAGTGGGCAAACGTACAAAATCAGCAGGGGGGTCAAATATTTTTTTCCCCCTCACTGTATGGCCTGAATAAGCCAAATAGACAGATGGTGCAAATTCTTCGAATATTACTGAGCAGCGCAGCACACCGGACAGACCTTTCTTCACTCTACACAGCGCCCTAATGAGAGCCACGGTGCTTATTGTCTCGTCACCACGGGATAAAAATTGCCCACATAGCTCGGATCAAACGCAAGCTCACACAGCGAACATGAAAAACACTGAAAGGAAGACAGTGCTCGGGATTTGTGATGAGCTAGTTATCAGCGTGCACTTGTGGTTTGTTAAACCTGCACAGATAGCACACACACTCCTTTACAGCGGATGCCCACAAAAATGTCATTTTTCATGACTGTTGCAGAAGGTCAGACAGCCCCAAGAATCTCCAGGCTGCTGAGTGATTAGTGGAGTATGAAGAGGGGCACCCCCTACGCCTATACCTGGGAACTGTCAGCTCACTCCTGACCCCGTCACCCACCAAAATGAATATTGATGGTGTTGTGAGGCACCTAGGCCTTCTCTCCGATTAGTAGTCAACACAGAAAATCTACCCATGGTGCACTCTGGGTGGCCCAGAAAATAGATTGTGCATTAGTTATATAGTACTGAACAATCATGATTAGCCATTCAGGTTATATTTTACCCTCTATTACAATGCAAGTTCATCCATTCACTAGACCAGTGACTTCACTGAAAATTCAGTCTATCCATTCACTAAAGACCAGTGACATCACTGAGAATGCAGCCTATCCTGTCACTAGAGACCAGTGACATCACTGAGCATGCAGCCTATCCATTCACTAGAGACCAGTGACACTGGGAATGCAGCCTATCTATTCGAGACCAGTGATATCACTAAGAATGCGGCCTATCCATTCACTAGAGACCAGTGACATCACTGAGAATGTGGCCTATCCATTCACTAGAGACCAGTGACATCACTAAGAATGTGGCCTATCCATTCACTAGAGACCAGTGACATCACTGAGAATGTGACCTATCCATTCACTAGAGACCAGTGACATCACTAAGAATGCGGCCTATCCATTCACTAGAGACCAGTTACATCACTGAGAATGTGACCTATCCATTCACTAGAGACCAGTGACATCACTGGGAATTCAGCCCATCCATTCACTAGAGACCAGGAACTTCATTAAGGGTCCAACCTTTCCATGTTCTTGTAGTTCGGTTCCCAACCAGCCATACATGTCCCCCAATAGGTACATCAGTGTTTTAAGGAGGGAATTCTGCTCTCTAAACAAAATACATTCTATCAGCATAGTTTCCTTATAAATGGAAATCATTCATAAAAAGATTTATGAAAATATTTAAGACTAGAACGATGGGTTTAGAAATCATTTATACCCAATTAGATGCACTGGCAGAAAAAAGTCTGCATGTCAAGGGACTGAGATCAGCCGTACCAAGGGGTACCTGGTATACACCGGCTCCAGAGACTACACACAGCACTAACAGTGCTTTAAGATTTTAGCTAGATCAGTTTCAGTTAGTGAAAAAAAAAGGAAGGATTGGCGATTGGTTTATATAGATGAATGCCATCTGCACACTCCTAAATAAGGTCTAAATAAGGCACTTTTTTCTTGCCTTTATCTGGCCCTTGGGACACTGTTCTACCCACCAATATGGGGCACCATTCCTTCCACTGACATCAACAATGAGGCACCCTTCCTCCCACTTACACCAGCAATGGGTCATTCTTCCTCGCACTTACACCATCAATGGGGCACCCTTCCTACACTGACACCAGCAATGGGGCACCCTTCTTCCCACTGACACCAGCAATGGGGCACCCTTCCTCCACTGACAACAATGGGGCATTATTTCTTCTACTGACACCGTTGATGTGGAACTATTCTTCCCAGTGACACCAACAATGGGGCGTTATTTCTTCTACTGACGCCAACGATGAGACACTATTCCTCCCAGTGACACCAACAATGGGGAATTATTCCTTCTACTGACACCAATGATGGGGCACAGTTCTTTCCACCGACAATGATGGGGCACGGTTCTTTCCACCGACACCAACAACAGAGCGCGGTTCTTTCCACTGACAACAATGGGTCACTGTTCCTTCCACAGACACCAACGATGGGGTCTTATTCCTCCCACTGATACCAATGATGGGGCTCTATTTCTTCTCCTACTGACCACAGGCACCATACAATTTTCTCTATTCCCACTGACCACCGACCCTGAAACATTGTCTGCTGAGGCAATGTCTACCCCCACTGGTCAAAGGTCCCCCCTTCAAAGCCACTTTCTGTGTCACTGAGGACTGCCCAGCACCAGAGAGGATCCAAAAAGAACCTTTCAGGGACCTTGACTGGCTTGAGGACTTTGTAAAAAGGTTAAAAATAAATAAATAAATAAAGATCTGGGGTTCTCCAGAGGGGAAACATGGGGGTCCAGGGCTGAGTTTTACGCTTTAGAACCCATTCAAAAGTAACTTGCTTCCTCCTCTTCCATATTCCTCCCATCCAGTTAGTGATGTGGTGTTTGAAGGAGACCAGAGTCTTGTTACATTAGCATCAACACAACCACTCCCTGAGTGACTGGTCTCAAATTCAGTTTTCTGTAGGCCAAGTTTACACAGCTGTACAGGAGCCTAGAAGGGATCAATTAAAATGCACATTTACAATACAAGGGAAGTGTTTTAAGACACCTTGTCTGCTGGAACACTCCCAAAACTTGCTGAAACACTTAGGACTCCTGGGGCCAAGATATGGAAATGTAAAAGACTCCAGATGCAAAAAAGGGAATATGTAGGGACTTCTAGTGCCTCAACATCTGGAGGTCTACAACCTGTGCAATCCGCAGATTCTCCTAAGAAACTAGGCTGAAAGTTCAGTTTCTTGTTTGTGAAGCTCCAAGTCAACATCTACCACCTAGGGTAGGGGGTCTCCAAACTTTTTAAACAAAGGGTCAGTTTACTGTTCTTTAGACCTTAAGAGAGCCGGACTGTGTGCTTTTGCAAGTATAAAATGTTCTTGTGTCAGTGGGAGGAACAGCGCCCCAGTGTTGGCCTCAGTGGGAGGAATAGTGCCCCATCGTTGGCCTCAGTGGGAGGAACAGCGCCCCATCGTTGGCCTCAGTGGGAGGAACAAAGCCCCATCGTTGGCCTCAGTGGGAGGAACAGCGCCCCATCGTTGGCCTCAGTGGGAGGAACAGCGCCCCGTCGTTGGCCTCAGTGTGAAGAATAGTGCCCTGCATTGGTGTCAGTGAGAGTGCTGGATAAAGGCACACACAAAGGGCACATCCGGCCCCCAGGCCACAGTTTGGAGACCACTGACCTAGGGGTTTTTAGCCTGATATTGTGAACCATAGCAGTTAGCAAGAGAAAACAATGCCATTGTTGGTGTCAGTGAGAGGGATAGTGCCCCATCGTTGGGGTCAGTGGGAGAAATAGTGCCCCAGGGACCTGATAAAGGCAAGCAAATGGCACGTCTGGCCCCCAGCTTGCAGTTTAAAGCTGGGTTCACACTTATGCGAATTGGATGGGGGTTTCCCCCATCCAATTTGCATAACGGGAGATCGTGACCGGCTCGCAATGGAGTCGGTTCACACATCTCCGGGGCGGCTGCGGAGCACACAGCAGAAGGGTCTTGTGCGCCTTTGGCTCCGTTTCAGGCAAAAATTTGGAACGGATTCGCCCCTGAAACGAACAGTGATGCACCGGACCCCCTGCTGCAAGCCGATCCACATATAGTGTGAACCCAGCCTAAAGATCACGGTCCTAGGTATTTTGTAGACTAAAATTGTGGACTATACAGGTTTTTATCATTTGGAAGTATAAAATGTCCTGATGTCAGTGGGAGTAGACAAAGCGATTGTTGAAGAAAAGTGCCCCATTGTTGGTGTCAGTGGGAAGAATAGTGCCCCATTGTTGGGGTCAGTGGGAAGAATAGTGCCCCATTGTTGGGGTCAGTGGGAAGAATAGTGCCCCATTGATGGCATCAATGGGTGGAAAAGTGCCCCAAGTGCTGGATAAAGGCCAGCGAACATCTGGCCCCAGGCCGCAGTTTGGAGACCGCTGACCTAGGGGTTTGCAGCTTGAAATTGTAAACTATACAGATTTTTATCATTTCCTTCATAAGTAACGCTAGGATTACCTCCAAGTTCATCAGAGGTGTAGAAACGGATACATGCATCCTATTGTAGAACTTGCAACTGTGTCACATAGAACCTGGTGGGACATTACCCAGAAGGAGCTCAACACAAACCAAGCAATGACCCAACAGACATACCTTCACGATGGCCATTTGCTAGAGTGATCGAACTTTTGATTTTGTTTTTTTTGTTTTTTCAAAATCACAAACGCTAGGCATAAAACGTGGTTTTGATCAGCCACAAGAAACTGCCTTGATCAAAACGCAATGAAAAAATTACCTTAATTTTACTATTTTTTTTTTCTGTTTTGATTACATTCCAATCTTTCAATAAAACGATATTAGGCCTCATTGACACAGGCATACCTCTCCATTTATCAGGCCATCTTCGCCTACATGGGATGTACAGGTGTTCTACGGATCTGTGTGATGGCATTCCAATTTGTGTCTATTGGGATGCAACAGCTACGCGGCCACAGCCGCTGGTCCCAATTTGATGCCTGTCTGGGTACGAAGTCCGAGTTCTTTCAGGGACATAAATCTGCACTCATACAAACGAAACAAACACCCTCCTGCGCTCAAGATAAATGTTCCAGCAATAAAGGACCTTTGGTCTTCAGTAACTGCAAGTAAGGCAAGGATTTGCAACCCCCTCAGGACTGGGGAAGTCCAAAAAAGAACTCTAGGAAAAGCAAAATCAAAAGGCCCACCTTGCCCATTACCTTTATAAATGATTTTTTTATTGAAGAAATAAAAAACACAAATATACTCACAAACAGCATATGATATCAAGCTTATTAATAGCCACAGTGTCCCGCATCACCTGTGCGAGTCCCAGCATGGGGAATATTCCATATTCCCATTGCAAGCGTACTTGGATGAAGCTTGGGGATGGGGAAGACCACTACCACTGACTGACAAGTTTTGAGGGTAGGTACCCTCTTCCTTCGAGCCAAACCGATGCATGGTTACAGTTTGATTTTGAGAAAGAGGGTACCTACCCTCGAAACCCGTCAGCCGTTTGGAGTGTCTTCACCATGCTGGGACAGCTGCTAGGCGTTGACGGACACCTAAGACTTGGATATCCGTGCTTGCAGCAAAAACTGTGAATTTATCACTATGGTGGGCAAACACGCTACAGTAAGCAATGGAATTATATTCCAGTTGATCTCTCCCTACAGCCACAGTGTCCCGCATCACCTATGCGAGTCTCAGTATGAGGAATATTCCATATTCCCATCGCACACGTTCCTGGATGAAGCTTGGGGAAGGGGGGGGGAGACCACTACCACTGACTAGACAAGTTTGGAGGGTAGGTATCCTCTTCCTTTGAGCCAAACCTATGAATGGTTACACTTTGACTTTGAGAAAGAGGGTACCTACCCTCGAAACCTGTCAGCCGTTTGGAGTGTCTTCACCATACTGGGACAGCTGCTAAGGGTTGACGGACACCAAGGACTTGGATATCCGTGCTTGCAAAAAAAACTGTGAATTTATCGCTATGGTGGGTAAGCACGCTACAGTAAACGAAGGACTTATTTTCCAATCGATCTCTCCCAATAGGAATAACTGATCTATGGTCGAGGACACAATTCATCGATATGCCACATACGGGAAAAGTGGAATTCGATTGACAGTTGGAAGATACAATGGCAAGTTAACTTTCATTCTACTTTCACCAGTCAACTTCATAATCCGATTGACTGAAATACAATCAAATTTATGACCAAATCATCTCAGTGCTGATGCAAAACGAATGATAACTTTCTGTTCTGGCCAATTGTCTTTAATCAAATCCAATCTAAACCGCATCAAAACTCAGAAAGCTATTTGATTGGTTTCTGATTCAAATCGGTTTGATTGGATAATACAATTGAAGACTTATGTCTTGGCCGTCAAGATTTTAGAACTTCATAAGATCGCCATCAAACCAGAAAATTAACATCAACTGAAATCATTGCCTATTATGTGTAATACCGGGCACACCACCACAAAGTCAGGAAACATTTGGTTGTCACCCAATGCTTCAAAAATAATTCCTGGGATTACTTTGGAGCATCCTTCACACTAAAACCGATTAATCCACCTAAAGTGGTGGGAGCTTCTGTAGTTAAAAGCCCCGGGATTATGTTAATTTCCTCACACAATGTTGTAAATCACTGGAACCTCTCCAAAAAGGTCAACTTTTGAGCTAGGCTGACGCGAACGGAGACATCTCTCCGGGTCATGGTAAGTCACACGTTACCTGTGCTGCTCATTATTGACAGCTGAAAGCATCGAGCGGCCGGGGCCTCAGACACCGTGTCTCTGTGTGGGACAAGCTTATAACCGACCTGCAGATTTTTAAACACAAATGATGCCCCCCTGGGACAAAGCAAAGTGTCTAAAAACCGCAAACGCTGTGCAGAGAGCGTAAATAACCTGACTTATTAAGGGCCTACAGCTTTTACTAGCTTCCTAGGCCATCAATAATGTATTATCGACAGTAGGACCACCACAGACTGCATGCAATAACCTTTTTAACTGCTCAGTAAGATACCCAGTTTGGGTATTTAAATGATGTTGACCTTTTCAGTAGATCAGTTTACTGACACTGATTGCTAGGCCAATAATTCTCATTTAAGGGCCAATGCGACCAGGTGGAGGAATGCTATGGGTTTCTCTAATGAAAAAAAAAAATGATTATATATATATATATATATGAGATAAATTGTATATGTATATACATACACACACACAAATATATATTTATTTAGAACTTACTATATATATATATATATATATATATATATATATATATATATATATAAGTATACGTTAATACAGTTCTAAAAAAATATATATATTTGTGTGTGTATGTATATACATATACAATTTATCTCTCTCTATTAGATATATCTATCTAAATATATAAAATATATCTAATAGAGAGATAAATTGTATATGTATATACATACACACACAAATATATATTTTTTAGAACTTTATTAATGTATACTTAAATATATTAATATATTATTATATTATTATATTATATTGGGGTGGAGGAACTTGGCTGGCCTGCACAGAGTCCTGATCTCAACCTGATAGAACACCTTTGGGATGAATTAGAGTGGAGACTGTGAGCCAGGCCTTCACATCCAACATCAGTGCCTGACCTCACAAATGCTCTTCTGGAAGAATTGTCAAACATTCCCATAGACACACTCCTAAACCTTGTGGACAGACTTCCCAAAAGAGTTGAAGCTGTTATAGCTGCAAAGGGGGGGCCAACTCAATATTGAACCCTACAGACTAAGACGCCATTAAAGTGCATGTAAAGGCAGGTGTCCCAATACTTTTGGTCCCCTCCACATGTAGGGAACACATGGAGCATCCTCCGAAGTCCATAAAAGAGGGGCAGTTTAGGAGAATCATTCGGCTTTGTTTGCACAGGAAGGGCCAGTTTGTGGAAGGAGATCTGAGCAAACACACACCTAGTGAAATAAAACATCAGCCTGTCAAAGTCCCCTTCTTCAGATTAGGTTTATTAGTGTGTAAATAATGAATGACTAAGACTGCACAGTGCAAAATGTGGTGCAACTCTGCATAGAAACCAATCAGCTTCCAAAGCTTAAATTAAACAAGCTGAAGTTAGAAGCTGATTGGTTATTACGCACAGCTGCACCAGATCCTGAGTGCTCCAGTATTAGTAAATCTCCCCCCATAGTGTATATATTCCTGTGCGATTCCTGCGCAGACATGGTGTGAATTGGCCCTTAGCCCCCTCCCCCACCCCCGTTCACACTGCTATATGACTTGTCATGCGATTTGATAGTTTAACCGCTTCCAGACTGGCGCGGATAGCGCACTGCGAAGGAATAAATTAGACACGTGCAATTTGTTTAACAAATGTTGACAAATTCGTTAATTCCGAAATTTCCGAATTTTTCAATTTCCGAATATTCGAAATTACTGGAATTTGGAAAATTCGAATTCGGAAGTTCGAAAATAAGAATATAAATCTGAAAATTCAAAAAGAATGAAAACCTGAAAATTTCGAAAAAACTCAAAAATCTGAAATAACGAAGTAATAATAACTATTAAATTATAGGGAATTTCCTTTCAAATTTGGAAGTTAGTGAACGTAACGAATACGAATTTATCCGAAGTTATGAACAATCCGAAATAACGAATGCCGCATCTAAAAGGATGGAATGTAATGATCTAATCATAATAAATAACAATAATAATAATAACAACCTTTTTATTATTATTATGTATTATTAATTTGTTCCATTTGTTTATTTGTATATTCGTTATTTCGGATAATTCGTAACTTCAGATAAATTTGTATTCGTTCCGTTCACTAACAGCCAAATTAGAAAAGGAAAACCCAATACCTATCATTTAATAGTTATTACGGTATTTAGAATTTTACTGATTTTCTTTCTTTTTTTCAGATTTTCGAATTTTTGAATTTCTGAATTTTCGAATTTCGATAATTGGAAAATTCGGAAATTCTAAAATTCGGAAATTCTAAAATTCAGAAATTCGAAAATGCGGAACGTCGGAAATGCGGAACGTTGGAAATGCGGAACGTCAGAAATGCGGAACGTCGGAAATGCGGAACGTCGGAAATGCGGAACGTCGGAAATGTGGAACGTCGGAAATTCGAAAATTCGGAACGTCTGAAATTCGGAACGTCGGAAATGCGGAACGTCTGAAATTCGGAACGTCGGAAATGCGGAACGTCGGAAATGCGGAACGTCGGAAATGCGGAACGTCAGAAATTCGAAAATTCGGAACGTCTGAAATTCGGAACGTCGGAAATGCGGAACGTCTGAAATTCGGAACGTCGGAAATGCGGAACGTCGGAAATGCGGAACGTCGGAAATGCGGAACGTCGGAAATGCGGAACGTCGGAAATTCGAAAATTTTAATTTTCAGATTTCCGAAAAAAGCAAAAAAATGAATGGAATGAAAAACGAACATATTTTTTGTCAGTGCACATGTCTAAAATAAATGGTCCTCAAATTTAAATTTATTACAGGCGCTTCTATAGCGCCATCTATTTTTTTCCCCCGCAGCACTTTACATACATATTACACATTCACATTGGTCCAGGATCTTACAATCTAAAGGTCTAGCGCTATTTGAGCGCTTACGTTAAATCGGCGTGACTAGCTGAACCCAGCACATGACCGATACCGGGGTCTGGGTGAAAAGGTAGACTTTGGCCGCTGACCCCCACCCCCCCACCCCCCACATTTCCCAACATCCTTTTTTTGTTGTCTCTCATCTCCATAAAACAGAACAAATGGCGTCCTCATAAAAGCCGGAGCCGGCTGGGAACACATGGAGCGTCCTCCGACAGTCCATAAAAGAGAGACAGTTTGGGGGAATCATTCGGCTTTGTTTGCACAGGAAGGGCCGGCGTGTGGAAGGAGATCTGAGCAAACACACACCTACTGAAATAAAACATCAGCCTGTCAATGTCCCCCTTCTCCAGATTAGGTTTATTAGTGTTAGTGTGTAAATAATGAATGACCCCCCCCCCCCCCCCATCTTCAGTACTCTTTATTATCATCCAACAAACACATTGATAATGGGGGGGAGGGGGCACTGCGAGTCCTCAGCAACACTCACCCTGCATGGCGGGCATCTGCCCACGCCTTGTCTGTGCCAACACCTCTGGGGGGAGGGGAGGGACAGAAGGGGTTAAAAGGTTGCATACCATAGAAACCAGTGAATAGGTTTTAATGAATGACTCCGGTAGGAGTCCATTCTAAGGGGGGGGAGGGGGGGCTCCTGTGTGTCTGCAGGTGACAGGAACTGGTTTCACAACTCCTTCCAAAACAGACAATTTATTTTTTGATAGATGCAGATTGTTAATAGGCCTCCTGCATACAGGCATTAAAAAAACAAAAAAAAAAACACTGCTATCGCGTCTGGTGTGTTTTTTTTTTTTTTTTGCATGCCCATGAATGCAGCTGCACGTTTTGTTTTTTTTTAACCACTTGCCACCCAGGCCCTTTCTGACATTTCTCTCCTACATGTAAAAAAATAAATAAATAATAATAAAAAAAAATAAATCATCATTTTTTTTTTTTTAAACTAGAAAATGAAACAGAACCCCCCAAACATTATATATGTTATTATATTTATTTTGTTTTTTACTAGAAAATCATCATTTTTATTTTTTTTTTACTAGGAAATTAAAACAGAACCCCCCAAACATTATATATATTTTTTTTTTTAGCAGAGACCCTAGGGAATAAAACGGCGGTCATTGCAACTTTTTATCTTGCACGGTAAATTTTTTTTTTTTTTTTTTGCATGCCCATGACATTTCTCTCCTACATGTAAAAAAATATATATAAATAAATAAATAATTTTTTTTTTTACTAGAAAATTAAAGAGAACCCCCACACATCATATATGGTTTTTTTTTTTTTTTTACTAGAAAATTATCATTTTTTTTTTTTACTAGAAAATTAGACAGAACCGCAGCAGATCACAAGGGCAGTGCGATTTGTATGCAGTGTGGGAGACACGCACGGATCACCCGATTCCCGCACAAGTGTGAACCTAGCCTTAGGTTATCTGCGTATGTGCATAAAATTTGTTCCAATGGCCAGAATAAATGAATATTTAACTTAAATTAAAAAATCCAACATATTTGGAGCATTAGGGTCTCATGCACACCGGGCGCTTTAAACGTTGCTTCATTTTGCAGTTGTTTTTTTTCTGCCTTTAACCACTTAAGGACCAGCCCTATTCTGTCACCAAGGAAAAAAAAAAAATTGTATTTTTTTTTTTTTTTTTACTATTTTTTTTGGCCCTAGAGAATAAAATGGCAGTCGTTGCAATTTTTTGTGTCACATGGTATTTACGCAGCATTTTTGAAACGCAATTTCTTGGGGAAAAAAATACATAAAAAAAATATATTTAAAAAAAAAAAAACCCACACACAATATAGAACCCATTTTTTGTAAAGTATGAAAGATGACGTTCCGCCAAGTAAATAGATACCAGACATGTCAAACTTTAAAATTGCACGTGCAATGGCGCCAAACTACGGTACGTAAAAATCTCCATAGGCGACTCTTTAATTTTTTTTTTTACAGGTTACAGTTACAGAGGTCTTGTGAAAAATGTGTGGTGCGAACATCATTTAAATATGTGGGCGTGACCTACATATGCGTTCACCACTGCGCATAAGCACGGGGGCGCTTTAAATATTTTTTTTATTAGTATTATATATTTTACACTTTTTTTTTTACATTTTTACACTTTCCGTGTATATTTATTTGATCCCTTTTTTTTTTTTGCTTCCACATGTAATATAAAACATTCCTTGTGACAACAATAAAGCAGGTCCTCTTTATGCAGAGATGTGGGGTCAATAGGACCCCACATCTCTCCTCTATAATGGAAAGCATCAGATCAAAAAAACAAAAAAAAACAAACATTAATCTAATGCAGGGGTCTCCAAACTACCCACTGGGCTCAGACCGAGCCCAGTGGGTGTAAACAGTACTTGATCTTTGGTATTGGGGGGGGGGGAATAGTTGGCGTCAGTGGGGGGGGGGAATAGTGCCCCCATTGTTGGTTTCAGTGGAAGGAATGGTGCCCCCCCTCCATTGTTGGTGTCAGTGGAAGGAATGGTGCCCCCCCCACATGGTTGGTGTCAGTGGAAGGAATGGTGCCCCCCCACATGGTTGGTGTCAGTGGAAGGAATGGTGCCCCCCCCCACATGGTTGGTGTCAGTGGAAGGAATGGTCCCCCCATTGTTGGTGTCAGTGAAAGGAATGGTGCCCCCCCTCATGGTTGGAGTCAGTGGAAGGAATGGTGCCCCCATTGTTGGTGTCAGTGGAAGGAATGGTGCCCCCATTGTTGGTGTCAGTGGAAGGAATGGTGCCCCCCCCCATGGTTGGTGTCAGTGAAAGGAATGGTGCCCCCATTGTTGGTGTCAGTGGAAGGAATGGTGCCCCCATTGTTGGTGTCAGTGGAAGGAATGGTGTCCCCATTGTTGGTGTCAGTGGAAGGAATGGTCCCCCCATTGTTGGTGTCAGTGGAAGGAATGGTCCCCCCCCATTGTTGGTGTCAGTGGAAGGAATGGTGCCCCCATTGTTGGTGTCAGTGGAAGAAATGGTCCCCCCATTGTTGGTGTCAGTGGAAGGAATGGTCCCCCCCATTGTTGGTGTTGGTGTCAGTGGAAGGAATGGTGCCCCCCATTGTTGGTGTCAGTGGAAGGAATGGTGACCCCATTGTTGGTGTCAGTGGAAGGAATGGTGCCCCCATTGTTGGTGTCAGTGGAAGGAGTCCCCCCATTGTTGGTGTCAGTGGAAGGAATGGTGCCCCCCATTGTTGGTGTCAGTGGAAGGAATGGTGCCCCCATTGTTGGTGTCAGTGGAAGGAATGGTCCCCCCATTGTTGGTGTCAGTGGAAGGAATGGTGCCCCCCACTGTTGGTGTCAGTGGAAGGAATGGCGTCCCCATTGTTGGTGTCAGTGGAAGGAATGGTGCCCCCCATTGTTGGTGTCATTGGAAGGAATGGTCCCCCCATTTTTGGTGTCAGTGGAAGGAATGGTGCCCCCATTGTTAGTGTCAGTGGAAGGAATGGTGCCCCCCATTGTTGGTGTCAGTGGAAGGAATGGTGCCCCCCATTGTTGGTGTCAGTGGAAGGAATGGTGTCCCCATTGTTGGTGTCAGTGGAAGGAATGGTGCCCCCCATTGTTGGTGTCAGTGGAAGGAATGGTGCCCCCATTGTTGGTGTCAGTGGAAGGAATGGTGCCCCCCCCCCCACATGGTTGGTGTCAGTGGAAGGAATGGTGCCCCCCCTCATGGTTGGAGTCAGTGGAAGGAATGGTGCTCCCATTGTTGGTGTCAGTGAAAGGAATGGTGCCCCCCCCCACACGGTTGGTGTCAGTGGAAGGAATGGTGCCCCCCCTCATGGTTGGAGTCAGTGGAAGGAATGGTGCCCCCATTGTTGGTGTCAGTGGAAGGAATGGTGCCCCCCCCTCATGGTTGGTGTCAGTGGAAGGAATGGTGCCCCCATTGTTGGTGTCAGTGGAAGGAATGGTGCCCCCATTGTTGGTGTCAGTGGAAGGAATGGTGTCCCCATTGTTGGTGTCAGTGGAAGGAATGGTCCCCCCCCATTGTTGGTGTCAGTGGAAGGAATGGTCCCCCCCCATTGTTGGTGTTGGTGTCAGTGGAAGGAATGGTGCCCCCCATTGTTGGTGTCAGTGGAAGGAATGGTGACCCCATTGTTGGTGTCAGTGGAAGGAATGGTGCCCCCATTGTTGGTGTCAGTGGAAGGAATGGTCCCCCCATTGTTGGTGTCAGTGGAAGGAATGGTGTCCCCCATTGTTGGTGTCAGTGGAAGGAATGGTGCCCCCCATTGTTGGTGTCAGTGGAAGGAATGGTGCCCCCATTGTTGGTGTCAGTGGAAGGAATGGTCCCCCCATTGTTGGTGTCAGTGGAAGGAATGGTCCCCCCATTGTTGGTGTCAGTGGAAGGAATGGTGCCCCCCATTGTTGGTGTCAGTGGAAGGAATGGTCCCCCCATTGTTGGTGTCAGTGGAAGGAAAGGTGCCCCCATTGTTGGTGTCAGTGGAAGGCATGGTGTCCCCATTGTTGGTGTCAGTGGAAGGAATGGTGTCCCCATTGTTGGTGTCAGTGGAAGGAATGATCCTCCATTGTTGGTGTCAGTGGCATGAAGCATTCCTCAAGGACCGGATAAAGGTAAGCTAAGGGCCACAGTTTGGAGACCAAGCTGAAGTTAGATTCTGGGTGCTCCAGTTTTAGTAAATCACCCCCAATTCGTCGTTTACAAAACCTCCATCACCCATCACAACAGGAAGAAAAAAAAAAAAAAGACTCAAACTGCCTTCAATTAATGACACTTTATTTAATCGCAGAGCCCAACTCTGAATCTCCACGGAAAGTAAATATTTCACTCGGCTGAAAATACCATCATCAGGAGTCTGACAAATATTAATCATTTTATCATATTAAAAACAACCTTTAACATTTACACAGTCACACAAAAAGCCAATTACTTTCCCCGCATTTTATTTATTTATTTTTCAGCCATTAGGAGAAAAAGCCGAAGAAAAAAGGAGGAGAACAGACTCGCTCGCTACATTTTTACAATGAAATCGCTCCCCCCCCCTTTTTATTTTTTTTGCATGGCCATTAGGACGTCTATCTTCTGGTAGGAGAAAAAGTAGCGTCAAAAAATACGTTTCATAAAACGCGCTTCGGCGTGTTTGGAGCAAGGAAAAAGAAAAAAGAAACTCACTCGCTACATTTTTACAATTAAACTTTTATTTTTTATTGTTTTATTTTTTGCATGCCCAACTTTCATTAACGCCTTTCTTCTAGCAGGAGAAAAGCAGCATCAAAAAGTGTGTTTCATAAAATGCGCTTAGGCGTGTTTGGAGCGAGGGAAAAAAAAAAAAATACTCGCTCGCTACATTTTTACAACAAATTGCCTATTGGCCATGGAAAAAAAAAAAAGCTATTTGAGGTAAAAATTTATTAACAATTTTTTTTTTTTCCTCCCTTGCTCCAAACACGCCTAAGCGCGTTTACGAAACGCACTTTTTGATGCGACTTTTCTCCTGCTAGAAGAAAATAAGAGTTGGGCATGCAAAAAAAAAAAAGGGTTAACTGTAAGATTGTAGCAAGCGTGTTCGTTTTCGCTCCAAACACGCCTAAGCGCGTTTATGAAACGCATTTTTTGACGCTGCTTTTCTCCTACCAGAAGACAGGCGGAAAGTTGGCCAATTGCTTACTGGCCATGCAAAAATAGAAATAAATAAAAAAAATTAATAAAAATAAAAGCTATTGCCTAACTTCCCTGAACGCCTTTCTCCCGACCTTCAAAAAACGCATTTAGGCACGCCAAGTGCTCGGGTGTTATTTTTTTTTTTATTTGTCCAAATTAATAACTTAATAAAAAAAAAAAAAAAGAAAAAGAAAGAAAACACAGGCCAAAGCTGCAGAGATGTGAAGGATGTAAACAAAGCCATGTGCCGCAGTAAAGCCCGGCCTCTGGGTACACATTGATAAATCAGAACAAGGATCAGCCATGTAACTCCACTCCGGCCTCATCCATCTGACATCATACATCGCACAACCACACCAAGTTGATCAGCAATTCAACACACGGCATATATAATGGATCAAACTCTACAGATCAGGTTCCAATGTCAACCGGCCATCTGCCTTTAACATACAGTGCTGTGAAAAAGTATTCACACCCCTTGACATTTTTCACATTTTGTCATGTTACAAACCGAAAACGTCAAATGTATTTTATTGGGAATTTATGTGATAGACCAACACAAAGTGTCACATAATTGTGAAGTGAAAGGAAAATGAGAAATGTTTTTCAAAATTATTTACAAATAAATATGTGAAAAGTGTGGTGTGCATTTGTATTCAGCCCCCTTTACTCGGATACTCCTAACTAAAATCTAGTGGAACCAATTGCCTTCAGAAGTCACCTAATTAGTAAATAGAGTCCACCTGTGTGTAATGTAATCTCAGTATAAATACGGCTGTTCTGTGAAGCCCTCAGAGGTTTGTTAGAGAACCTTAGTGAACAAACAGCATCATGAAGGCCAAGGAACACACCAGACAGGTCAGGGATAAAGTTGTGGAGAAGTTTAAAGCAGGGTTAGGTTATAAAATAAATATCCCAAGCTTTGAACATCTCACGGAGCTCTGTTCAATCCATCATCCGAAAATGGAAAGAGTATGGCACAACTACAAACCTACCAAGACATGGCCATCCACCTAAACTGACCGGCCAGGCAAGGAGAACATTCATCAGAGAAGGAGCCAAGAGGTCCATGGTAACTCTGGAGGAGCTGCAGAGATCCACAGCTCAGGTGGGAGAATCTGTCCACAGGACAACTATTAGTCGTGCACTCCACAAATCTGATCTTTATGGAAGAGTGGCAAGAAGAAAGTCATAAGAAGTCCTGTTTGCAGTTTGTGAGAAGCCATGTGGAGGACACAGCAAACATGTGGAAGAAGGTGCTCTGGTCAGATGAGACCAAAATTGAACTTTTTGGCCTAAAAAAGCAAAAACGCAATGTGTGCTGGAAAACTAACGCTGCACATCACCCTGAACACACCATCCCCACCGTGAAACATGGTGGTGGCAGCATCATGTTGTGGGGATGCTTTTCTTCAGCAGGGACAGGGAAACTGGTCAGAGTTGATGGGAAGATGGATGGAGCCAAATTATAAGTCTCAAGTCTGCAAAAGACTTGAGACTGGGGTGGAGGTTCACCTTCCAGCAGGACAACGACCCTAAACATACAGCCAGAGCTACAATGGAATGGTTTAGATCAAAGCATATTCATGTGTTAGAATGGCCCAGTCAAAGTCCAGACCTAAATCCAATTGAGAATCTGTAACAAGACTTGAAAATTGCTGTTCACAGACGTTCTCCATCCAATCTGACAGAACTTGAGATATTCTGCAAAGAAGAATGGGCAAAAATGTCCCTCTCTAGATGTGCAAAGCTGGTAGAGACATCCCCAAAAAGACTTGCAGCTGTAATTGCAGTGAAAGGAGGTTCTACAAAGTATTGACTCCGGGGGGCTGAATACAAATGTACCCCACACTTTTCACATATTTGTAAAGAATATTGAAAACTATTTATCATTTTCCTTCCACTTCACAATTATGTGCCACTTTCTTTGCAGAAACCCTACTACCACCTAGGAGAAAAGACTTCTTTTGTTGTGAATATACACTCACTGGACACTTTATTGGGTACACCTTGCTAGTAGCGGGTTGGACCCCCTTTTTGCCTTAATTTTTTCATGGAATAGATTCAACAAGGTTTTGGAAACATTCCTCAGAGATTTTGCTCCATAGTGACATGATAACATCACACAGTTGCTGCAGATTTGTCGGCTGCACATCCATGTTGCGAATCTCCAGTTCCACCACATCTCAAAGGTGCTCTATTGGATTGAGATCTGGTGAGTGTGGAGACCATTGGAGTACAGGGGACCTCATTGTCCAGTGGTGAGATGATTGGAGCTTTGTGACATGGTGTATTATCCTGCTGGAAGGAGCCATCAGAAGATGGGGACACTGTAGTCATAAAGGGATGGATATGGTATAGGG